>NC_057794.1:155082948-155382948 GCF_018294505.1 Triticum aestivum | reverse complement strand
ATACTCAGTTGGCGCGACAATGTAGTCTAGCATACACATCGATGTTTAGTTGGCAGGACTGTTGGCACACACATATGCTCAGTTGACGCAGCAATGTAGTCTAGTTGCACATACATTGATATTTAGTTGGCAGAAATACTAGTTCGTCGAAACATCACCATGAGGGGTCTACTTTTGAAGAGCACGTCACGAGGGTTTTAACGGTGAAAACGGATCTGAATTTCGACACGTGATTCAGAAGATATGTCTTTTATAATTTTGAAAACCAAAAATTAATGCACAAGGAAAGGAATATTAATGCAGCAGCATGCAGACATTCATTACGTAAGAAGAGACCACATAAGGTGATCAATTAACAATGTCCTTTTCTAAGACCAGGGGGACATGCGCTTGCTTTTTTTGGCCGGTCGCTCACAAGCGCTAGCGAGCCTTCGGCCGCTAGCTAAACGCGCCCAAAAATAATAAGGGCGACGTGACGAGTACATGGTGCTGGCGTTCAAAGTAACATGGGCAGGTGACAGCTCGACGGGGGAGCTCGGTCACTCTGGTTGCACGCCTTGCAACGGGAACGAGATCCTCTAACATCATGAAGAGATGTCATGGAAGCTATAGTACCCTGATATCCCATCTTCACATCCATATGGTTAAGGTTAAAATGACTTGAATTAATTTACAAATTACAAATCTACTATATACATTTACAAAAATCACATACAAACAAAATTATGATACAATAAAATCAATTTCAGATTTATTTTCTATGAACAGTAACTGTCTATATTACATATCGCTACAATAACCGTGACATCCCTTCTCTGTTTTGCACTGGATTTGTATTGTAGCTTTGTGACATCCCTTCGTGATGTTAGAGGATCCGTTCCCCTTGCAACGGGGTGCGGCTCTCCAGAGAAGCTTGTCGGCATGCTAGTCAGTGGCAAGCACCGGTGGCGGCAGTCGGAACAGCATAGGGAGGCGGCAACTCAACGGGAACTCGAAGCAGCGCGGGGAGGCGACGCACTCGACTAGAGCTAGGGAGGAGCACGAGAAGCGACTTCTCTCAAGGATCTAGATCCTGCAAATGGAGCCGTTGTTGCGATAAGAGCATCTACAATCATACTTGGCAAATCCGACCCCTCAAATGCCCGCGGACGCGCCCGGACGCGTTCGCGGACAGTGGTCGGTCACACCTCAAAAAATGCATTCCACATATGGATACCTCAAATCCATATTATTACATGCAACACATCGATCTTTGAGTGGAGCTTCGTCCGGTTTCGCTCCCCGTCCGCCCGGCTCCGCCATGGCCATGTCCGGCGGCTGGCTGTGCCCCTTAGAGTGTTGGTCCGGTCACCGGCAAGGTAGAGTAGGATATGGGACACGAGGCGGCTCACAGGACTCAAGGCGCCGCTGTCTCCCATACCCTACTCTTCCTCGTCGAAACCCGGAACCCGTCGGGTGCTAGTGGACGTTAGATCGATGACGGATCCATCCTGGGATGAGCCGCCGACATCCACCATGATGCGGTTGCGGTGCCCGGACTGATGCGTGTACGGGGCATCGGAGAATGCGACTCCACCTCGCCGACCTCCACCGCCGCGAGGGTTGCCGCCGCCTCCCGCGCCCGATGCCTTGCACGGCGGGCACGCCATGCCATGTTCTCGTCGGATGAGGCCCATGGTGTGTCCCGATGCTCGGCGCACCAACGGAGAGGTTGCGCGTCCGCCAGCGCATTCGAACGCCAGACAGACGACACGACCTCCAGCGAGGCAGGTACGACTGGCCTAGCGCCGGATCCATGCGCCATTTGGGCGGACGCAATGGATTCCCGACGGAAGGAGTCCAAGCGCTGTCGTGCACAGACCTCCTCCCAGGCACGGCGGAGCACAAGCCAGACAAGCATCTCTTCCTTGGGGCCGCGTGGGATGAGCTCGGGGTCGACGGATCTGGAGGTGAAGGACTCGGATCCGCTGCCCGCCATGTCGGAGATGAGTTTGGGTGGCGAAGGTGAGTGGAGGGGAGTGGAGTGAAGTGGGTAGGGTTTGGTCCGGCGAGCGGATGGGAAGGAATATATGTGGGGTCAGGTGGGCCAGCGTGGGCCGGGTCCAACGTGGCAGGCGTGCCCGGGCGCCCCTATATTCGTCTCATTTTTGGGCTGGATATGAGGGGTGCCAGTAAGCCCGGGCGTTCGAGGGTCGTTTAAGGGGGCTGTCTGGGTCAAAAATCATGATAGGACAGTCACTGGGCGGTCCGCCCGGGCGAATGAGGCGGCTTTGAGGCGCCCGGCTGCAGATGCTCTAAGATAGATTGCAACAACGAGCTAATTGCAAAAACTAGTGGTGGTGGTCATGGGACACGTGGTGTGCAAAGAAGACGGCGGACGCGAGGCTGCAATATGCCGGGTGATATATAGTGTTTTCGAAATAATAAATAAGGAGTGTGGCGTTCTGGATCTCGGCTTCTATGGAGGCCAAATTTTTTAAAACTTCAAAATTTTCGGTTTCAAAAAACGCTGAAACAAGTTGTACAAGTAAACAAGGATGTTTTTTAGAGCACGCAACACATGTGCCATATTTTTATAAAAGGCAGAGATAATGTACAAGAGCATACAAGTAGGATGAAGACACCCAAACTCGTAGGCCAAAAAGAGGAACAAAGACGCTCCCTCATCGACACCTAGCTCTAGTCTAACTACTCACAAAACGACATAATCCTCTAGCACCCGGTGTCCGCCATTCCCTCAACTACGCAAGGATGACACCCACCAACTTCGGTTAAGTGCATTGATGTCGAATACCCGGGCATTTCTTTGTTTCCAGAGGTTCCAGCAAATTAGGATCACCAGCGAGTCCAAAGCCTTCCGAACTCTTGTAGGGGCTCCATGTCTAATCATGGACCACCATTCCACCAAGTGTCCTCACTGCTTGGTGCAGTAATGGTCAATCACAAAGCTGCAAAGCATGTATGCCACGTTTCCCTCACCGCGACACATTGTGTAACACCCACAATGCGGCTATATCTCCCACGTGTTGGGGCACGACTTAGAGGCATAGCCGCATGGTAGGCATGTCGCAAGAGGGGTAATCTTTACACACCCCATGTACTGAATAAGAAAGGGATAAAGAGTTGGCTTACAATCGCCACTTCACAAAATACATAAATAATCGTCATCCAAAATACAATCAAAGGTCTGACTACGGAACCAAAATAAAGAAAGACAACCCCAAATGCTAGATCCCCGATCATCCCAACTGGGCTCCACTACTGATCAACGGGAAACGAAACAACACAACGAACAAGATCTTCATTGAGCTCCCACTTGAGCTCGGTTGCGTCACCTGCCCTGGCATCATCGGGACCTGCAACTGTTTGGAAGTATCTGTGAGTCACGAGGACTCAGCAATCTCACACCCGCGAGATCAAGACTATTTAAGCTTATGGGTAGGAAAGGGTAGTGAGGTGGAGCTGCAGCAAGCACTAAGCATATAAGGTGGCTAACCTACGCAAATAAGAGCGAGAAGAGAAGCAACACAACGGTCGAGACGCTAGAAGTGATCTAGAAGTGATCCTGAAACTACTTACGTTCAAACATAACACAAGAACCATGTTCACTTCCTAGACTCCGCCGAGAAGAGACCATCACGGCTACACACACAATTGATGCATTTTAATTAAGTTAAGTGTCAAGTTCTCTACAACCGGACATTAACAAATTCCCATCTGCCCATAACCACGGGCATGGCTTTCGAAAGTTCAAACCCTGCAGGGGTGTCCCAACTTAGCCCATCACAAGCTCTCACGGTCAACGAAGGATATTCCTTCTCCCAGGAAGACCCGATCAGACTCAGAATCCCGGTTACAAGACATTTCGACAATGGTAAAACAAGACCAACAAGCAAAGCCGCCCGGATGTGCTGACAAATCCCGATAGGAGCTGCACATATCTCGTTCTCAGGGCACACCGGATGATCCAGACGTCGGGTTGGCATAGAACCTAGTTGCCCAGGGGGCGCCGGACATCGCTTAGGTTGGACCAACACTTAGAGAAGCACGGGCCCGGGGGGGTTAAAATAAAGATGACCCTTGGGCTCCGGAAACCCAAGGGAAAAAGGCTAGGTGAGGCAAATGTAAAACCAAGGTTGGGCCTTGCTGGAGGAGTTTTATTCAAAGCGAACTGTCAAGGGGTTCCCATAACACCCAGCCGCGTAAGGAACGCAAAATCAAGGAACATAACACCAGTATGACGAAAACTAGGGCGGCAAGAGTGGAACAAAACACCAGGCATAAGGCCGAGCCTTCCACCCTTTACCAAGTATATAGGTGCATTAAAGTAAATAAGATATAATAATGATATCCCAACAAATCCATGTTCCAAACATGGAACAAACTTCAACTTCACCTGCAACTAGCAACACTATAAGAGGGGCTGAGCAAAGCGGTAACATAGCCAAACAACGGTTTGCTAGGAAAGGTAGGTTAGAGGCTTGACATGGCAATATGGGAGGCATGATATAGCAAGTGGTAGGTATCGCGGCATAGCAATAGAGCGAACAACTATCAAGCAAAGATAGAAGTGATTTCGAGTGTATGGTCATCTTGCCTGAAATTCCGCAAGGAAGAAGAACGAGTCCATGAAGAAGACAACCGGACATAGTCGAATGAATCCTCACAAACGCGACATTATCAGAACCAACCCAAAGAAGCAACACCGGAAAGAAGCAAACAACATGGTAAACAACCATCACATAAGCATGGCATGATGCACAACTAAGTATGATGCATATCCGGTTTAATGATACATGGCATGGCAAAGTGGACAAACAATCCTACAAATTAAGTGGAGCTCAATATGCAACGAGTTGCATATTGACGGAACACTACATGACTTATTTAGTTCACCCCTGGTTAGGTACTCAACAATATTAAATGTTGTTAAACATGGCAAGAGGTGAAGCATATGAAAACTACCTATCTAGGCAAGTTTAAATGAGGCCGGAAATAACAAACAACAATTTCGGTAAATCCCCACATGAAATATTTGAATTTGGTAATGATCTTCCCTAAACACAATTTTAGAGTTATTAAACATGCAAAGTAATGCCACCATGTAAAACTATGCATTTTCTACCCCATTTACATATAAAGTTTGTTAGGTTTGGAGCTACAGTTATTTAGTTATCAATTAAATCATTTTAGCATGGCATTGGAGCAAATTAAAGCAAACAACAATTTAAACATGTCACACATGCATGAAAGTTTGATATTGTGAAACTATATGAAATTCTAGTCAATTTTCATATATAAATCATTTTAATCCGATGCACGGTTGTGGCGTTGTTAAATGCATGATCATGAAGGGGTTTTCTATAAAACTGGTGGTCTCTGAATAATGCTAAAATCATAGAGAGAAAAAAACAGATCTGGGCCAAAACTAGCTGGCCCAACAGGTAGAAAAACAAGAGGGGGCGTTGGGGTGTGGCCTCACCATGGGCCTTGGCTCGGCCGGATCTTGGGCTGGCGGAGGCACACGGAGCTGGGCCTCGGGTCGTGTCGCGGCCCACCTGGACGCCGACGCGGAAGGAGACGGGACCGGGGCTCCTCCCGATCTGAACGGCGCACGGTGGCGCTCGCTGGTGAGGGCGACGGGGACGACAAGGTCGGAGGCGGATCCGACGGGGGAAAGCAGAAGAGGCGGCGGACGACGCGAAGAGGCCAGATCTGGGTCAAGGAGCTCGGATCCGGGGCGGAGCAGAGCGGATCGAGGCTCCGGCGACGCCCTCCGGTGGCGGCGCTGCAAGGAACAGAGGGAGTGAGGCAGGAAGGAAGAGAGGAGAGAGGAAGGAGCAGGGCGTGGGCAATAGGACCTTGGTCCGGCAGGGTTGCCGCGGTCGCCGGCGGCGTGGTAGAAGTCCGGCGGGGTCGAGGTCCTGCGGTGTGCGGCTCCTGCGAGGAACCGGCCAGCGGCGGCGCTGCACGCTGGAGAGAGAGGCGCGGGAGCCAGGGGCGCTGGGCGGGCGGTTGCGGGCCGCGGCGGGTCACGGCGTTGGAAGCAGGCAGGGGGGCGCATGGCAGGTGTGGATAGGGTGAGGAGGCCGCTGGCGGCGGCGTTGGCATGTGGGACGGCACCAAGTGGTGGCGGGGAGGTGGCCGGGCGCGGAAATGGTGGTGGGTGGCGGCACTGATGATTGGGTGGCGCGGAAAATGAGGAGGAGGATGGCTGTGGCCCAAAATGGCAAGGGGAGAGGTTTAAATAGGAAAGGGGGGTTAGGATTAGGGTTAGGAGGAGTTTCTGGAGCGTTTCGGAGCCTCCGATCATGATCGTGCGGCTCCGGACAGAGGGGGAACTAGGTGGGATTTGTGGGCTGTGTAGGAGAGGTCTCAGGCCGAGAAGAGCGAGACGGAAATACAGCCCGGCAAGGTTTCCGGAGACCGAAAACGTCCGACGTTAGACCAGCTATATTGCCGCTATAGTTTAACGGTTGGTCTATTAAACGAGCTCCGAATGCGATGAAACTTGGCAGGCGGCCTACTGACAACAAAACAACACCACACGCCAACTTTCATCCCATTCCAAGAACAATTTCCGGTCACTTATAAAATACTATTTCAGAGGGGCCGCGGGCTTGTGCAAGTGTGGTTGAGCTCAGAACGGACAACGAAGGGAACGAGGAGACCGGGACGGATGCAAGTTTGAAAACATGATGATGCAATGCGGATGATGACATGGTAAGATGCAACACGCAAGCGAATAGCAAGGCAACAACAACGAATAACTGGAAGACACCTGGCGCAACGGTCTCGGGGCGTCACAACACTCCACCACTACAAGAGGATCTCGTCCCGAGATCTAGGATGGCACCGGAGAGAAAACAGAAGAGGAAGAGGTAAAACAAAGTTGCTTATTTGACAAACAAGTGAAACCAAAGAACCTTGTGAGGTTGAACAAATTGAAAGAAAGAATACAACAAAGATGACCAAAGTTCAAAACACTCCGATAGAAAAGAGGAACACGGAACATTACGAGAACCTTGTAGGTTGAAAGACATAAGAAAAGGGTTGGAATGGACAAGAGTACATGCAAGCACTCCGGTTGAAACGAGATATACAAGGAACGATAAAGGTCAATTAGGACAACACTCCGGTTGAAACAAGATAGAGAAGGAATAAGAATGATATAATTTGGACAACACTCCGACTGTAAATGGAAGGAATTGAACATGAACTTGACAAGATGAGAGGATGATTGCTGAAATCAACAACACATTGCCTCTGGAACTACTGAAAGAATGGCACAATGGGCAAGAAAGATTTCAGGCAGCACTCCGGTTGAGAAGGGAGGTAAAACTTGATAAGATGAGAGAACTTGAATGGAGGACACGACACTCCGCTTGAATGGATAAGCACGAAAAGAACACGGTCCTCACAATTTGGGATGATGAGTGAAGAGAGTAACATCACAAAGCCTCCGGAACAAAAGAATAGAAGCTAGATTGTTTGAATAAAAGAATGGAGTTGCAAATGTCAACTTCTGCCACAAATGAGCTTGGAAGGCACCCTTACAAGAAGGTTATAACGGAGTTGTTGGAAAACCAACAACGAAAAGAGTAAGCTTGTTGTGGGCTTATGGAAAACATCTCGAAATCTTGAGGCGAAATTCTGCCACATACGAAAAACGAAAGGTTGGGTTGATATGAACAAGGAGACGAGAAACTTATTTTGCCGGGAGGATAAATGAAGAACTTGGTTCATTTATGTAACGCCCTCGATGCGGCTATATCTCCCACGTGTCGAAGCACGACTTAGAGGCATAACCGCATTGAAAGAAATGTCGCAAGTGAGGTAATCTTCACACAACCCGTGTAATACATAAGGGAAAGAGATACATAGTTGGCTTACAATCGCCACTTCACACAATACATGAATAAAACATTACATCATCCAAATACAATCAAGGTCCGACTACGGAACCAAAATGAAAGAAGAACCCCAAGTGCGACAAAGGTCCCTGATCGACCCCAACTGGGCTCCACTACTGATCAACTAGAACGAAACAAAACAAAGGTCAAGATCTTCATCGAGCTCCTCCTGAGCTTGGTTGCGTCATCTGCACGAACTCATCGGCACCTGCAAGCTGGTTTTGGAAGTATTTATGAGCCACGGGGACTCAGCAATCTCGCACCCTCGTGATCAAGACTATTTAAGCTTATGGGTAAGGTAAAGGTATGAGGTGGAGCTGCAGCAAGCGACTAGCATATATGGTGGCTAACATACACAAAAGAGAGCGAGAAGAGAAGGCAAAGCACGATCGAGAAAATATGATCAAGAAGTGATCCTAGAACAACCTACGTCAAGCATAACTCCAACACCGTGTTCACTTCTTGGACCCCGCCGAGAAGAGACCATCACGGCTACACACGCTGTTGATCCGTTTTAATTAAGTTAAGTTTCAGGTTTTCTACAACCGGACATTAACAAATTCCCATCTGCCCATAACCGCGGGCACGGCTTTCGAAAGTTCAAATCCCTGCAGGGGTGTCCCAACTTAGCCCATCACAAGCTCTCACGGTCAACGAAGGAATAGACCTCCTCCTGAGACATTCCGATCAGACTGGATATCCCGGTTCTACAAGACATCCTCGATAATGGTAAAACAAGTCCAGCAAGACCACCCGCTGTGCCGACAAATCCCGATAGGAGCTGCACATATCTCGTTCTCAGGGCACACCGGATAAGCTAACCGTACAGGAGCCGACGTAACCCAAGTTGCCAAGGGATGGCCCTGCACGGTGCTCTGGGTTGGACCAACACTCAGAGGAGCACTGGCCCGGGGGAGGGGGGTTAAAATAAGATGACCCTTGGGCTGGCCTAACCCAAGGGAAAAAGAGGCTAGGTGGCAAATGGTAAAACCAATGTTGGGCCTTGCTGGAAGAGTTTTATTCAAAGCGAACTGTCAAGGGGTTCCCATTATAACCCAACCGCGTAAGGAACGCAAAATCCGGGAACATAACACCGATATGACGGAAACTATGGCGGCAAGAGTGGAACAAAACACCAGGCATAAGGCCGAGCCTTCCACCCTTTACCAAGTATATAGATGCATTAATTAAATAAGATATATTATGATATCCCAACAAGTAAACATGTTCCAACAAGGAACAACATCTCCATGTTCCAACAAGGAACAAACTTCAATCTTCACCTGCAACTAACAACGCTATAAGAGAGGCTGAGCAAAGCGGTAACATATCCAAACAACGGTTTGCTAGGACAAGGTGGGTTAGAGGCTTGGTTCAACAATATAGGAGGCATGATAAGCAAGTGGTAGGTATCGCAGCATAGGCATAGCAAAAGAGCGAGCAACTAGCAAGCAAAGATAGAAGTGATTTCAAGGGTATGGTCATCTTGCCTGAGATCCCGCAAGGAAGAAGAATGAGTCCATGAAGAAGACAAACGGACGTAGACGAACGGGTCCTCACAACATGATGTTACCGGAACCAACCCAAAGAAGCAAACACCGGAAAGAAGCACACAACATAGTAAACAATCATCACATAACATGGCATGATGCGCAAACAAGTATGATGCATGTCCGGTTTAAATATGCATGGCATCGAAAAGTGCACAAACAATACTACAAATTAAGTGGATCTCAATATGCAACGAGTTGCATATTGACGGAACACCACATGACTTATTTAGTTCTCTCTCGGTTATGTACCCAACAATATTAAATGTTATTAAGAATGGCAAGAGGTGAAGCATAAAAGAAACTATCTAACTAAGCAATTTAAATGGGGCCGGATATAACAAACAACAAATCCAGTAAGTCCCCATATGCATTAGCAATTTAATGCAACAACAATTTAAACATTTTAATTGTTGTTACTATGATGCGGATGACATGGGCAAGTTTTATGCAAGTTTTAAAGAAAATGTTGATAAGAGCATAATATGGAGCATATGTCATCGTGGCGGAAAGAAAGGATGCCACGGCGACGATAACGGAAACGGTACCACGGCAAGTACTCGATTGAGATACCGATGTAAAGGGGAAGTGCGCGGAACGTGACATGCAGGGATGGTGGGGTGATCTCGGATACCGAGTTCCCACATGTGGGTGCCAAGGCAAAAGAGGGGCGACGTGCATCAACAATTCGAGCACGGAGCAAGCACGAGCATCTCATACATCACATGCAAGCGTTCTAGGACGGTCGTCTCGGGGTTATACCTTCAAAGCGTGCAAAAGGGATGGTTCTCGTTCGGTGCAAAGTAGAGGAAGTAGACGTTCTCGGGACGTTCGTCGTGGAGGTAGTCGTACACGGCGACGGTAGTTGTACACGGGTTTTCAGCCACGGAAGTAGTCATACAACATTTTCGTAGAGGTTCGGGATCACGAGACGGAACTTGACGTCCACGGGGTCTTCGAGGGTCGACGGTAGTGGTACTCGATGAATCCCGAGATGGTCTTAGGCGTCTTCGCGCGTGGGGGTACTTGGCGTTTCCGCGTCGTCGGTCTTGTCAAATTCGAAGTCTTCAGGGGTCGTCGTGTTACTTGGCGCTTGCAGTATTGTTAGGTCGAATGGGTACTTGACGGGTCCGAGGTCTCCGACCGTAGTGGTTCTTGATGATACGGGTAGTCGAACTTGACGAAAAACGGGTCTTCTCGGGGACTTGATGCATCCGAATTCCTCGGGTTTGTAGTGGTACTTGGTGCTCGCGGTTCCGATCCAGTGGTGCATGCGTCCATGGTGACACTGCATGGTGCAAGGAGGCGACGACTTGGGCGGTTTTTGTCCAGGACTTGGACAACTTTTGAAGGAGCTCGATGGGGCTTGCTGCTGCTCATTTCCTTCACCATGTGACAGGTCGAAGGCGCATCGGCTTTCAACGGCGAAGTGGACGAGCTACTGGTGCCTTGTGGAGGCAGCGAGGCCAGGGAGGTGGAGTAGCGAAGCAAGGCTCGCGAGCATAGGAGGGAGTCGCGGCGCTGGCGCATAGGGGCCCGGCTCCCTAGTGGTACTCCGGTGAAAGCGGCCGGAGCATCGCTAGTCGACTGGCACGACACAGCTGCGGGCACCGGGAGGCGGGGCTCCGACGGGTAGGGCCGGAGACGAGGTGCAGAAGGGCGGCGAGGGGCTCGGAGACGGGGATGCCTGAACTGCTGCTGGTGGCGCTCGTGGCCATGGGGCGCAGAATCCGAGGTCGAGGGCGGGGCGCGGTGGAGGTGCTTGGTGGTGCGGCGGTCGGACAAAGCAGGGAGGCGCACAAGGAGACTCAGGAGTAGCAGGGCAGCGGTGCTGGCGACAGGGAGATCTCGCGGCGCGGGTGAGGGCGCCATGGGAGGCGGCTGGAGGAGCTTACGAGCAGGGGAAGGGAGGTCGGGCGCTGCAGCGCACGAGCGGGGGATGCGGGATCGGGATCGAGCATGGTGCTCTTGCGTGTGCGAGAGAGAATGTGAGGGAGAGAGCGAGGGGGATCGAGGAGATGGGGATTGGGGTGCGGGCCTATGGCGGCACCAGGGAATGAGGAGGACGGGCGCAAGGGATCGATCACGGGAGGTCTCCCCTGGCGCTAGGGTTCGGGAGGGAGTGGGCCGGCTGGAAGTAGATGGGCCGGTGGATGGCATTAGAGGCCGGCCCCGTGGAGAGGGAAAAGGCCTGGCTGGGCTCCTCTCTCCTTACTAAAAGAAAAAAAAAGAAAAAAAAACAGAGATTAAGAAAGAAAAGGAAGAGGGGTTAGGGGAAGAAGTTGGACACGCAAATAATTTTTCCGGACTCACAAAAATACGCTTGTTTCGAGAAAATAGAAAAGGCCAAGATTGGAAGATGTAAATTCAAACTCATTTGAATTTAATTCAAACTCATTTGAATTTAATTCAAATGGGTTTGAACTAGGACTAGGTTCTAGGAGTTTCCAAAAATGTTGAGAATTTTGGTAGAGCTCCGGAAAATGATGAAAGAATAAATGGCAAGGTTCGAGGTCAAGCAGCGAGATAACAAAGGCATGGGGAAATTTGTAAGTGTGTTTTAGGTGATTCCATAAGAATGGATTATTTTATAATAGCTCCACTAGTATCGGGAGGATATATTATAAAGAGAAGTCATCCTTCCCTATATTTAAATGGATCGAAGATCCATACGATTTATTTAGTTGAGATGCAAAAGATTTATGAGATGATGGCATGATGACAAGATGCAATGCAAAAAATAAAAGGGCAAGCACAAATGAAACACACGGCGAAACCCGGAATATAAGGAAGTCTTCTCGAGCATCGGTCTCGGGGCGTCACAATTTATGAGCACCATAAATAGCAACAATCCTTAGGGAAAGCTTTAGGTGAAATATAACCCAATATAACTCCAATGAAGAGATTTATGGATTGAAAAGATGTCTTGAGCGAAGAGAAAATGATGGATTTAGATATGTCACTCTAGAAAACTTGTGAATCATGAAACACGAAGGAAAAAATTGTCAAGGGTGACATAACACCACCTCAAAAGATAAGGTAGAACGAATTGCACTTCGGAATGCAAGATGAAGAGAGCTTGAACTCCTCAAAACAAGACATGTGTTGAACACCATGTTTATTTTAGAGAATATCTTGGCAGATCAAAACTTCGAGGGAAATTTAGACGAACAACTGAAGAATGAAAGGAATCCTTGATGAACCCCATGTAGAGCCTCCATGAAGAACTCCGGTACCAAAATGATGATAAAAAGAAAGATAAGTTGACAACACAAGGTGAAGCCTATAATGATTTAGATGGATCTCCGTGGTGATATAATCGCGAGAGCTTGGAACTCCAGGAAAGAAAAGATGAAACAATTGAAAGCCGAGAACTTGATGAGCCTCCGTAATATGGAATTGAATTTACTCGATGAAACAAGAATAAGAATTACATTGTGCTTATCCTTCACCAATTTAAATTGATGACAAGCAATGGATTTTTGCATACTACTTATTCTCGTAGAAAGGATTAAGATAGATATAGCGCCAACTTGAAGAGGCCTTCAATGAACAACCGGTAGAATTTGGAAACAACGAATGAATTGATATGAAAACGAAGGAAGAAGAAACTTGAACAAACCACCGTAAGAATTGAAAAAGAACAAAGAAAAAATAAAGAAACACCGGGAAGAATTAGAGAACGAATGAAGATACTTGAGGGGATTTAGATACAAGTGAATGAAGAGATCCCGAGCTTATTAGAGAAATTTGAATGATGCACCGGTAAGATTTGGAGAACGAGAGCTGAAAGCTAGAATGAATAGTCCCAAAATGATGGCCTTCGGAGAATCAAACTGAAAGACTCTTGAATTGCTCCAAATGGGCGAAAAGAATTCTCACAATCGAAAACAACTATGAAAGGATGGCATCAAGCTTGAACTATGCATCTTCAAGAGAACGAAGCAAGATTTAAGAGAAAATCTTCTTCGGTCTTCAAATGTTGAGAATGATGATGAGAACCACCACTAAGAATTGTTTAGACACTCCGGGAGAATCAAAAGTGAAGAGGTTGAGCCAACGATGAAAGAATTTGAAAGATCTTGGAGGAAGACATATGGCTGATGATAATTCATTCTTACGTCAAACTTGGAGAAGAATTTGAGAGTAACTCTGGAGACATGTGGGTTAGGGCCCACTCAAAAGAAACACCGTTGAACGATTTAAAAGATAGATTGCGCCGGTTGAATTAAATGGCTTGAATGAGATAACAACCTCGAGATAGCTTAAACGAATTAGCAATGGAAACGCGAATCTCCTGAGATATCTTCAGCAGTACGGATATGAATAGAGAGAGATGCGCGATTAAGAGGTGCCCTGATGTGAGAAAGCATTGTGAAATGAGGAAAGGGATAAGATTAACACCGAAATCTTGGATTGAATCCACCGGAGAAGACAAAGAACGAAGAATGATGAACTTGTAGAGCATCTTCATGAGAACCACCGGGTAAGAACATTGATTGAAAATAACGAAGAGACTTCACATGAATAAAATGGATACTTGATTAATACATCTAATTCCTTGAAAAAAAAGGGGTGGGTGGGCGGGAAAACAAAGGCAACTTGGGCACAGATGAAATGAACAACATTGGAAAAACCGATAGGTGATCTCGCGGATGTTGAAATGATCGGATCCACTTGAATAGAAACACGTCAGCTGAAAAGGATTGACATGGCAATCTCAATTATCATGAAGGATTAGTATTCACATAGAAATCTGAGAACACCGCTTAGGAAAAGGTATGGATTCAATACTTGACATCGAAGCAACTCGAATACCACAACTAAAAAAAAACAAAGGATTGGCTTGCAAAATAAGCCAGAAGCAAACATATGATAGATCCCATATCGTATCATATGTCTGTTGGAAAGATATCCTACGATATACTTGAATTCCCACTTATAAACTCCCGAAACTTTCTGGTTATGCAATCAGGTGTTGGGGATACAGGGGAAGCATAATATCTCACCCAAAACTAACAATTCCTACATCCAGCTATATCCATCCTTTCAACACATAACCAAGAAACCTTCGGAAATCATTTACCTCAACCTTTGAAAAGCATATGTTACACGAGTTATGGCAATACTCCCGAACTCCCGCCCCATTACTGGGTGGCGTCGAGGTTATCTCACCAACAACTGCATAAAAGAGATTTTCGATGTCGGCGAACTCAGGTATTCCAGAACTGCAACGATAAAATTGTGACGACAACACCTCGGAGCTCAACTCCCTGGGACACTGCCACAACCCCTAAATGTCAGGAGGCACCAAGAACAATGTTCTCATAACAAAACCATCAGAACAATTCCAAGATACCCGCATGATCCTAAAAAAATTCATGAAATTTGAGAAGAGAAGAGTCAAAACTCTACGTCAGGAGGCCTCACCAGAGCGACGAAGGGATTGAGGAGTAAAAGAATCCTACTCTCTGATATATATAATCCTAAGACTCAAAACATTTTGTTCTAGACTCAACAACGTCAGCAATTCGATCAAGCAGGGGGCTCCTAAGTCGGGGAAGGCTATGATTACCAACTTGTAACACCCACAATGCGGCTATATCTCCCACGTGTCGGGGCATGACTTAGAGGCATAGCCGTGATACGTCTCCAACGTATCTAAAATTTTTGGTTGCTCCATGCTATGTTATCTACTGTTTTGGGCAATATTGGGCTTTATTATCCACTTTTATATTATTTTTGGGACTAACCTATTAACTGGAGGCCCAGCCCAGAATTGCTATTTTTTGCCTATTTCAGTGTTTCGAAGAAAAGGAATATCAAACGGAGTCGAAACGGAACGAAATCAACTGGAGAAGTTATTTTTGGAAGGAAAGCTACCGGATGGACTTGGACCCCACATCAGGAGCCAAGGGAGGTGCTCACGAGGGTGGGGGCACCCCCTGCCTCGTGGGGCCCTCGAAGCTCCAACGATGTACTTCCTGCACTCATATATACTCACATACCCTAAAACTTCCAGAACAGACAATAGATCGAGAGTTCCGCCGCCAGAAGCCTTCGTAGCCATCGAAAGCCAATCTAGACCCGTTCCGGCACCCTGCCGGTGGGGCAATCCTTCTCCGGTGGCCATCTTCATCATCTTGGTGCTCTCCATGACGAGGAGGGAGTAGTTCTCCCTCGGGGCTAAGGGTATGTACCAGTAGCTATGTGGTTGATCTCTCTCTCTCTCTCATGTTCTCGAGGTGATACGATCTTGATGTATCGCGAGCTTTGCTATTATAGTTGGATCCTATGATGTTTTCTCCCCCTCTACTCTCTTGTAATGGATCGAGTTTCCCCTTTGAAGTTAGCTTATCGGATTGAGTCTTTAAAGATTTGAGAACACTTTATGTATGTCTTGCCGTGCGTATCTGTGGTGACAATGGGATACCACATGATTCACTTGATGTATGTTTTGGTGATCAACTTGCGGGTTCTGCCCATGAACCTATGCATATGGGTTGGCACACGTTTTCTTCGTGATTCTCCGGTAGAAACTTTGGGGCACTCTTTGAGGTCCTTTGTGTTGGTTGAATAGATGAATCTGAGATTGTGTGATGCATATTGTATAATCATACCCACGGATACTTGAGGTGACATTGGAGTATCTAGGTGACATTAGGGTTTTGGTTGATTTGTGTCTTAAGGTGTTATTCTAGTACGAACTCTAGGGCTGTTTGTGACACTTATAGGAATAGCCCAACGGATTGATTGGAAAGAATAACTTTGAGGTGGTTTCGTACCCTACCATAATCTCTTCGTTCGTTCTCCGCTATTAGTGACTTTGGAGTGACTCTTTGTTGCATGTTGAGGGATAGTTATGTGATCCAATTATGTTAGTATTGTTGAGAGGACTTGCACTAGTGAAAGTATGAACCCTAGGCCTTATTTCCAAGCATTGTAATACCGTTTGTGCTCACTTTTATCATTAGTTACCTTGCTGTTTTTATATTTTCATATTACAAATACCTTTATCTACCATCCATATTGCACTTGTATCACCATCTCTTCGCCGAACTAGTGCACCTATACAATTTACCATTGTATTGGGTGTGTTGGGGACACAAGAGACTCTTTGTTATTTGGTTGCAGGGTTGCTTGAGAAAGACCATCTTCATCCTACACCTCCTATGGATTGATAAACCTTAGGCCATCCACTTGAGGGAAATTTTCTACTTTCCTACAAACCTCTGCACTTGGAGGCCCAACAACGTCTACAAGAAGAAGGTTGTGTAGTAGACATCAAGCTCTTTTCTGGCGCCGCTGCCGGGGAGGTGAGTGCTTGAAGGTATATCTTTAGATCTTGCAATCGAGTCTTTTAGTTTTTGTTTTATCACTAGTTTAGTTTATAAAAGAAAACTAGAAAAAAATGGAATTGAGTTTGTCTCATACGCTTCACCTTTTTAATATCTTTTGTAGTATGATGGAAAGGATAATTGTTCTCAAGTGCTAGAAGAAGAAATCTATAAAATGTTTGGCACTAAATATTTGAATGATGAGCATGATTGCAATGTTGTTAGTATGAATTCCTTGAATATCCATGATGCTAATGATATGCAAAGCCACAAGCTTGGGGAAGCTATGTTTGATGAAGATGATATTTTTTGTTCCCAAGTTTTTGTGAGAAAATTTATTATGATGAAAGAATGCCTCCTATTTATGATGATTATTGATGAAAGTGGATTTGGAGAGGTCATGACTTTATTTTGTGATAAATCCACTATTCCGGAAGAGGTTCCAATTGATTATGAGAACAAAGTTGCTATCTATGATGATTGTTGTGATGACTTGTATGCTATAAAGAATAATGATATCCATGAAACTTGTCATCATGATTTTAGTTTTCAATTGGATTATGCCTCGCATGATAATTATTTTGTTGAGTTTGCTCCCACTATTATTCATGAGAAGAATTTTGCTTGTGTGGAGAGTTGTAAATTTTCTATGCTTATAGATCATGAAAATAATGCTTTAGGTGCTGGTTATATTGTTGAATTCATTCATGATGCTACTGAAAATTATTATGAGGGGGGAATATATGCTTGTAGGAATTTCAATAATATCAAGTTTCCTCTCTATGTGCTTAACATTTTGAAGTTATGCTTGTTTTACCTTCCTATGCAAGATGATTCTTGTTCCCACAAGTTGTTTTCTCACAAAATCCCTATGCATAGGAAGTGGGTTAGACTTAAATGTGTTAGTCATATTCTTTATGATGCTCTCTTTATGTTCCAATTCTTATCCTTTATGTGAGCATCATTGAAATCATCATGCTTAGCTAGGGGCGTTAAACGATAGCGCTTGTTGGGAGGCAACCCAATTTTATATTTCTTCCTTGATTTTTGCTCCTGTTTAGTAATGAATAATTCATCTAGCCTCTGTTTAGATGTGGTTTTATGCTTTTAATTAGTGTTTGTGCCAAGTAGAACCTTTGGGAAGACTTGGGTGAAGTCTTGTTGATCATGCTGTAAAAAACAGAAACTTTAGCGCTCACGAGAATTGCTGCCATTTTTATTTGGAGAGTGATATTTAGTTAATTATCTTTGAAGATGATTGATAGATAAATTCCTCAGGTCCAGCAATTTATTTGAGAATTTTATGAGTTCCAGAAGTATACGTTTGATTCAGATTACTACAGACTGTTCTGTTTTTGACAGATTCTGTTTTTTCGTGTGTTGTTTGCTTATTTTGATGAATCTATGGCTAGTAAAATAGTTTATAAACCATAGAGAAGTTGGAATACAGTAGGTTTAACACCAATATAAATAAAGAATGAGTTCATTACAGTACCTTGAAGTAGTGATTTATTTTCTTATGCTAACGGAGCTTACGAGTTTTCTGTTAAGTTTTGTGTTGTGAAATTTTCAAGTTTTGGGTAAGGATTCGATGGACTATGGAATAAGGAGTGGCGAGAGCCTAAGCGTGGGGATTCCCGAGGCACTCCAAGGTAATATTCAAAGATAGCCAAGAGCCTAAGCTTGGGGATGCCCCGGAAGGCATCCCCTCTTTCGTCTTCATTCATTGGTAACTTTACTTGGAGCTATATTTTTATTCGCCACATGATATGTGTTTTGCTTGGAGCGTCAATTTATTTTGTTAGAATTTTCTTACTGTTATTTAGAACAATGTTTTGCATATTTTATAACAATAAAAGTGGCATTGATAGCCTTTACTATGCCTATTTTAGAAGTCCACATGTTGCTGTTTGAAAACAGAAAGTTTACCGCTATTGCAATAATTCCCTAGAAAATTCAGAATGTGATAAAATGTTGAAACCTTTTTGATATTACGCTCTGATAAATTTACCACAGTGGGAATTTTCTTTCATAATTTTTGGAGTTAGGGAAGTATGGATGTTGCAGCATTCTTTACAGACTATCCTGTTTAGGCAGATTGCTGTTATGTTTGCATTGTTTGCATATGTTTGCTTCTTTAATGATTCTATTTGAGGATAGGACTATTAAATATGCAGAGGCATTTAGTATGCAATGTTGAATAATAATTTTAGTGATTTGCTACAGTAGAGTATGGTAGGTTTTTGCAATGGTGTATACTAACTTATCTCACGAGTCCTTGTGAGTTTTGTGTGGATGAAGCTTTTGAGATTTAGTGAGACCGTGATATGAGATGAATTAAGGAGACACAAAAGCTCAAGCTTGGGGATGCCCAAGGCATCCCAATATAATATTTCAAGAAGTCTCAATCGTCTAAGCTTGGGGATGCCCCGTTTGGCATCCCACCTTTTTTCTTCAACAACTATCGGTTAGTATCGGTTGATCCTAAGTTTTTGCTTCTTCACATGATGTTTGCCATTATTAGAATGTTATTTTATTTTGCTTTGCTTGCTGTTTGAATAAAGTATAAAGATCTTAAATTCTTAAATGTTAGAGAGTCTTCACATAGTTGCATAATTATTCGACTACTCATTGATCTTCACTTATATCTTTTGGAGTAGTTAGTCATTTGCTCTAGTGCTTCACTTATATATTTTAGAGCATGGTGGTAGTTTTATTTTGAAGAAATAGATGATCTCTCATGCTTCACTTAGATTATTTTGAGAGTCTAAATAGCATTGTAATTTGCTTAAAATCCTAATATGCTTGGTATGCAAGATTAATAATAAAACTTCCGTATAAGTGTGTTGAATACTATGAAAAGTTTGATGCTTGATGATTGTTTTGAGATATGGAGGTAATAATATCAAAGTCATGCTAGTTGAGTAGTTGTGAAATTTAGAAATACTTGTGTTGAGGTTTGCAAGTCCCGTAGCATGCACGTATGGTAAACGTTATGCAACAAATTTGAAACATGAGGTGTTATTTGATTGTCTTCCATATGAGTGGCGGTCGGGGACGAGCGATGGTCTTTTCCTACCAATCTATCCCCCTAGGAGCATGCACGTAGTGCCGA
Source organism: Triticum aestivum (assembly GCF_018294505.1). Classification (NCBI taxonomy): domain Eukaryota; kingdom Viridiplantae; phylum Streptophyta; class Magnoliopsida; order Poales; family Poaceae; genus Triticum; species Triticum aestivum. The sequence continues at coordinate 155,363,033 of NC_057794.1, read as the reverse complement.
GGTTTTTGATGACTTGTAGATTTTTGCAATAAGTATGTGAGTTCTTTATGACTAATGTTGAGTCCATGGATTATACACACTCTCACCCTTCCATCCTTGCTAGCCTCTTCGGTACCGCGCATTGCCCTTTCTCACATTGAGAGTTGGTGCAAACTTCGCCGATGCATCCAAACCCCGTGATATGATACGCTCTATCACACATAAACCTCCTTATATCTTCCTCAAAACAGCCACCATACCTACCTATTATGGCATTTCCATAGCCATTCCGAGATATATTGCCATGCAACTTTCCACCGTTCCGTTTATCATGACACATTCATCATTGTCATATTGCTTAGCATGATCATGTAGTTGACATAGTATTTGTGGCAAAGCCACCATTCATAATTCTTTCATACATGTCACTCTTGGTTCATTGCATATCCCGGTACACCGCCGAAGGCATTCATATAGAGTCATCTTTGTTCTAGTATCGAGTTGTAATCATTGAGTTGTAAATAAATAGAAGTGTGGTGATCATCATTATTAGAGCATTATCCCAAGTGAGGAAAAAAAGAGAGAAAGGCCATAAAAAAGAGAAGGCCCAAATAAAAAGAAGGAGAAAGGCCATAAAAAAGAGAAGGCCCAAAAAATGAGAGAAAAAGAGAGAAGGGACAATATTACTATCCTTTTACCACACTTGTGCTTCAAAGTAGCACCATGATCTTCATAGTAGAGAGTCTCTCATGTTATCACTTTCATATACTAGTGGGAATTTTTCATTATAGAACTTGGCTTGTATATTCCAACAATGGGCCTCCTCAAGTGCCCTAGGTCTTCGTGAGCAAGCAAGTTGGATGCACACCCACTAGTTTCTTTTGTTGAGATTTCATACATTTATAGCTCTAGTGCATCCGTTGCATGGCAATCCCTACTCCTTGCATTAACATCAATCGATGGGAATCTCCATAGCCCATTGATTAGCCTCATTGATGTGAGACTTTCTCCTTTTTTCTTCTCCACATAACCCCCCTCATTATATTCTATTCCACCCATAGTGCTATATCCATGGCTCGCGCTCATGTATTGCGTGAAAGTTTATAGGTTTGAGATTACTAAAGTATGAAACAATTGCTTGACTTGTCATCGGGGTTGTGCATGATGAGAGCATTCTTGTGTGACGAAAATGAAACATGACTAAACTATATGATTTGTAGGGATGAACTTTCTTTCGCCATGTTATTTTGAGAAGACATAATTGCTTAGTTAGTATGCTTGAAGTATTATTATTTTTATGTCAATATGAACTTTTGTCTTGAATCTTTCGGATATGAATATTCATACCACAATTAAGAAGAATTGCATTTAAATTTTGCCAACTAGCATTCCACATCAAAAATTCTTTCTATTATCATTTACCTACTTGAGGACGAGCAGGAATTAAGCTTGGGGATGCTTGATACGTCTCCAACGTATCTACAATTTTTGATTGCTCCATGCTATGTTATCTACTGCTTTGGGCAATATTGGGCTTTATTATCCACTTTTATATTATTTTTGGGACTAACCTATTAACTGGAGGCCCAGCCCAGAATTGCTGTTTTTTTTTGCCTATTTCAGTGTTTCGAAGAAAAGGAATATCAAACGGAGTCGAAACGGAACGAAATCAACTAGAGAAGTTATTTTTGGAAGGAAAGCTGCCAGATGGACTTGGACCCCACGTCAGGAGCCAAGGGAGGTGCTCACGAGGGTGGGGGGCATGCTCCCTGCCTCGTGGGGCCCCCGAAGCTCCACGACGTACTTCCTGCACCCATATATACTCACGTAGCCTAAAACTTCCAGAACAGACAATAGATCGGGAGTTCTGCCGCCAGAAGCCTCTGTAGCCACCAGAAACCAATCTAGACCCGTTCCGGCACCCTGCTGGAGAGGCAATCCTTCTACAGTGGCCATCTTCATCATCCCGGTGCTCTCCATGATGAGGAGGGAGTAGTTCTCCCTCGGGGCTGAGGGTATGTACTAGTAGCTATGTGTTTGATCTCTCTCTCGCTCTCGTGTTCTTGAGGTGATACGATCTTGATGTATCATGAGCTTTGCTATTATAGTTGGATCCTATGATGTTTTCTCCCCCCTCTACTCTCTTGTAATGGATTGAGTTTCCCCTTTGAAGTTATCTTATCGGATTGAGTCTTTAAATATTTGAGAACACTTTATGTATGTCTTGTCGTGCGTATCTGTGGTGACAATGGGATACCACGTGATTCACTTGATGTATGTTTTGGTGATCAACTTGCGGGTTCCGCCCATGAACCTATGCATAGGGGTTGGCACACGTTTTCGTCGTGATTCTCCGGTAGAACCTTTGAGGCACTCTTTGAGGTCCTTTGTGTTGGTTGAATAGATGAATCTGAGATTGTGTGATGCATATCGTATAATCATACCCACGGATACTTGAGGTGACATTGGAGTATCTAGGTGACATTAGGGTTTTGGTTGATTTGTGTCTTAAGGTGTTATTCTAGTACGAACTCGAGGGCTGTTTGTGACACTTATAGGAATAGCCCAACAGATTGATTGGAAAGAATAACTTTGAGGTGGTTTCGTACCCTACCATAATCTCTTCGTTCATTCGCCGCTATTAGTGACTTTGGAGTGACTCTTTGTTGCATGTTGAGGGATAGTTATGTGATCCAATTATGTTAGTATTGTTGAGAGGACTTGCACTAGTGAAAGTATGAACCCTAGGCCTTATTTCCAAGCATTGTAATACCGTTTGTGCTCACTTTTATCATTAGTTACCTTGCCGTTTTTATATTTTCAGATTACAAATACCTTTATCTACCATCCATATTGCACTTCTATCACCATCTCTTCGCCGAACTAGTGCACCTATACAATTTACCATTGTATTGGGTGTGTTGGGGACACAAGAGACTCTTTGTTATTTGGTTGTAGGGTTGCTTGAGAGAGACCATCTTCATCGTATGCCTCCTATGGATTGATAAACCTTAGGTCATCCACTTGAGGGAAATTTGCTACTGTCCTACAAACCTCTGCACTTGGAGGCCCAACAACGTCTACAAGAAGAAGGTTGTGTAGTAGACATCAAGCCGCATGGTAGGCATGTCGCAAGAGGGGTAATCTTTACACATCCCATGTACTGAATAAGAAATGGATAAAGAGTTGGCTTACAATCACCACTTCACACAATACATAAATAATCGATACATCATCCAAAATACAATCAAAGGTCCGACTACGGAACCAAAATAAAGAAAGACAACCCCAAATGCTAGATCCCCGATCGTCCCAACTGGGCTCCACTACTGATCAACGGGAAACGAAACAACACAATGAACAAGATCTTCATCGAGCTCCCACTTGAGCTCGGTTGCGTCACCTGCTCTGGCATCATCAGGACCTGCAACTGTTTGGAAGTATCTGTGAGTCAGGAGGACTCAGCAGTCTCACACCCGTGAGATCAAGACTATTTCAGCTTATGGGTAGGAAATGGTAGTGAGGTGGAGCTGCAGCAAGCACTAAGCATATAAGGTGGCTAACTTACGCAAATAAGAGTGAGAAAAGAAGCAACACAATGGTCAAGACGCAAGAAGTGATCAAGAAGTGATCCTGAAACTACTTACGTTCAAACATAACACAAGAACCGTGTTCACTTCCCAGACTCCGCCGAGAAGAGACCATCACGGCTACACACGCAATTGATGCATTTTAATTAAGTTAAGTGTCAAGTTCTCTACAACCGGACATTAACAAATTCACATCTGCCCATAACCGCGGGCACGACTTTCGAAAGTTCAAACCCTGCAGGGGTGTCCCAACTTAGCCCATCACAAGCTCTCACGGGCAACGAAGGATATTCATTCTCCCAGGAAGACCCGATCAGACTCGGAATCCCGGTTACAAGACATTTCAACAATGGTAAAACAAGACCAGCAAAGCCGCCCGGATGTGCCGACAAATCCCGATAGGAGCTGCACATATCTCGTTCTCAGGGCGCACTAGATGAGCCAGACGTCGGCTTGGCATAGACCCTGGTTGCCCAGGGGGCGCCGGACATCGCTCAGGTTGGACCAGCACTTAGAGAAGCACCGGCCCCGGGGGGTTAAAACAAAGATGACCCTTGGGCTCCGGAAACCCAAGGGAAAAAGGCTAGGTGAGGCTGTCGATGTTCTGGAAACGGGGGTCCCCAGACTTGCCTGCCTGTGGCTTGCGGCGTGGCTCAAGTGGGGGTCCAGCGCGGCCCATCTTCATCAGCTCTAGCTCAAGACCCTCGTGAGGGGCCAAGCCTCGCGGGGCGGACGACCGGAAGCTTCCTCAGAGGCAGCCTCATCAGGCAGGCTCGCAAGGAGGCGGAGAGATCAAGGCAGGGTAACCTCGCGAGGAGCCCGTGACGCAAGCCATGACGATCGAGACCAGGCGGGCGCCGGCCTGTGTAGTGTCCTTGTTTCCCCTTTGGTGCAAAGGGGGCAAGCACAGGCCAATGCATCGGGCAAAGGTTACCATTCCGGTGCAACGAGACCAAGACCAGCAGAGCGGCAGGACGGAGGTCACCGTGGAGCCCAAGACGGCGTCATCACCAGTACTTTTGGCAGCCGAAGACCACCTTTGGTCAGGATAACTTGTACTAGATGTTCCCCTTCAAAATGGCCAATTGTCGGCGCCCTTCCCGCTCATTATTTGGGGAGAGGCCCAGGGCCTCTATAAGTAGAACTAGTGTGACGCCACGAGACTGTTGCGCCAGGTGTCATCCAGTTATTCGTTGTTGTTGCCATGTCTTTTGCTTGCGTGTTGCATCTTGTCATGTCATCATGTGCATTGCATCATCATGTTTTCAAAACTTGCATCCGTTCGGGTTCCCCCAGTTCCGTCTGTTGTCCGTTTTGGGCCCAACCACACTCGCATGCGCCCGCGGCATGTCCGAAATAGTATTTTATAAGTGGCCGAAAAATGTTCTCGGAATGGGTTGAAAGTTGGCATGTGGTGTTGTTATGTTGTTAGTAGGTCGCCTGCCAAGTTTCATCGCATTCGGAGATCGTTTGATAGCCCAACCGTTAAACTATAGCGGCATTATAGCCGGTCTAACGTCGGACATTTTCGGTCTCTGCAAACAGTCGCCGGGTCTCTCTCTTCTCTTCTCTCAGCCCAAGGCTTTCTGCACGGCCCACTACCTACAGCCAGGTCCAACCTAACCTCTCTCGTCACACCGCATCCCTCCTCGCGCACGCGTCCGGAAATTGTCCCGGACCCGACCCGAGCAGTCGTCACCGTTGGATCCGGATCATCCCCAAACATCTACAAAACATCTCCATTTTGTTAATTGGACTCCCTAGCTATTTTATCCGCGATCGTCCGATTGCGATCGTAGGGTCGAGATAGCCCCTAACCTAACCCGTGGTGTATATATTCGTCCACCCCTAGTCCTTTTTGGTCAAACCCTAGAAATTAGGAGGTTTGTACCTTCACCCACCGCCGCACTCTCCACCTAATCCCCTCTCAGGATCTTCCCAGATCTGATCCAGCCAACCACGCGCAGCCAACCCCCCTTCCCCGTTTTCAGATCCATCATCCATCCCTTCGATCCATCTTCAGTCAACGAGCGCCAACGCTCAAATCCCGCAGGAGCCCGATGCCCTCTGCGCCTCGATCCATCCTCACCTGCAAGATCAGCTCCGTCCTCTCCATTCCCGCCACAGATGAGCATCACACAGCTCTTTTCCTTCTTTTGTCGTCCTCGTCTCTCAACTCTCTCTCATCTCTCTCTCTTATCTTCACCAGGAGATCGCCACCAATCGAAGATGCAGCACCGTCCCGAGCTCCGTCCGTGACGCCAAGTCCCTGCCGCCCAGGACCTCCTCCTCGCCGCCCGTCGTCTTCATTCAAGCCCGCCGCCGGCCGCCCGCGACCGCCTCCTCTGCATCTCCATCGCCTCGCCGAAGCTCCACCAGCGACCAGAGCCACCGACCGCCTGAGCCTCATGCGCTTCTGCCTCGAGGATCTCCTCGTCCCCAACCAGGACGCCATGGTCGGCCTCCTCTGCTCGAACCGCCGCCGTGCCCGTTCCCGACCCCCACAATCCTCTCCCACCTCGCCTGCTTCATCTCCGTCGAGTCCCGCGCCGTGCCGCCATGCCCGCTGAGCCCCTGTCGAGCCGCGCTGATTCTTTCGAACCAGGAAGAGGACGAATGCCTCGCCCGAGCGCCCGCGTTGACTCTCGCTGAACCGCTGCGTCGGCATGCCTCCTTCCACCGTCCTAGCTTCCCCAGGCCCAACACCTCTTCGCCCCAGCCATAAACAGGCCTCAAGACCCAATGTGAGAAGCACCCTGGCCTTCCCCTGTTGGGCTGCCCAAATTCGGCCTGTTTCTTTTTTTCCCTCCTGACGAATTTCCTAATTTCCAAGGCATGCATAATTACAGGAGGATGCCATTATTTTAATTTGCTCACAAGTTAATAACCGTGCATTGGATTAAAACAAACTTAATATATAACTTGCTTAGATTTTCATCTAGTTTAATAATATGCAACTTTCATCTATGTTTAAAATGTTTAAAATGCTGTTTGGTTAAATTTTCTCCTATGACATGTTAAAATGCTTTAATTCATAACTAAATAACCGTAACTCGGATTTTAATAAACTTTATATGTAAATGGGGTAGAAAATGCCTAGATTTACTTGGTGCACTCATCTTGCATGTTTAACAACTCTAAAATAATGTTTAGGGCAGAACAATACCAAATCTATAATATGCTCATGAGGAGTTTCCGGACTTGTTGTTTGTTGTTTCCGGCCTCATTTAAACTTGACTAGATAGGTAGTTTTCTTTGCTTCACCCTCTTGCCATGTTTAACAACATTTAATATTGTTGGGTACATAAACGAGAGAGAACTAAATAAGTCATGTGGTGTTTCGCCAATATGCAACGGAGTTGCATGTTGAGCTCCACTTAATTTGTAGGATTGTTTGTGCATTTTACCATGCCATGTTTCATTAAACCGGACATGCATCATACTTGATTGTGCATCATGCCATGATTATGTGATGGTTGTTTAATTTGTTGTTTGTTTATTTCCGGGTTACTTCTCGCGTTAGCTTCGGTTTCGTTCCGGAGTTGTGAGGATCCTATCATCTACGTCCGTTTGTCTTCTTCATGGACGCGTTCTTCTTCCTTGCGGGATTTCAGGCAAGATGACCATACCCTCGAAATCACTTCTATCTTTGCTTACTAGTTGCTCGCTCTTTTGCTATGCCTATGCTCCGACACCTACCACTTGCTTATCATGCCTCCCATATTGTTGAACCAAGCCTCTAACCCACCTTGTCCTAGCAAACCATTGATTGGCTATGTTACCGCTTTGCTCAGCCCCTCTTATATCGTTGTTAGTTGCAGGTGAAGATTGAAGTTTGTTCCTTGTTGGAACATGGAGATGTTGTTCCTTGTTGGAACATCTTATTTAATTAATGCATCTATATACTTGGTAAAGGGTGGAAGGCTCGGCCTTATGCCTGGTGATTTGTTCCACTCTTGCCACCCTAGTTTCCGTCATATCGGTGTTATGTTCCCGGATTTTGAGTTCCTTACGCGGTTGGGCTATAATGGGAACCCCTTGACAGTTCGCCTTGAATAAAACTCCTCCAGCAATGCCCAACCTTGGTTTTACCATTTGCCTCACCACCACCTACTTTTCCCTTGGGAGTCGCTCTCTCGAGGGTCATCTTTATTTTAACCCCCCCTCCCCCCCCCGGGCCAGTGCTCCTCTGAGTGTTGGTCCAAACTGAGCTGCCTGCGGGGCCACCTCGGGGAAACTTGAGGTTTGGTTTTACTCATAGCTAGTCTCATCTGAGTGTGCTCTGAGAACAAGATATGTGCAGCTCCTATCGGGATTTGTCGGCACATTCGGGCGGTGTTGCTGGACTTGTTTTGTCTTTGTCGAAATGTCTTGTAGAACCGGGATGCCGAGTCTGATCGGAATGTCTCAGGAGAAGGTTTATCCTTCGTTGACCGTGAGAGCTTGTGATGGGCTAAGTTGGGACACCCCTGCAGGGATTTGAACTTTCGAAAGCCATGCCCGCAGTTATGGGCATATGGGAATTTGTTAATGTCCGGTTGTAGAAAACCTGAAGTTGACGTTAATTAAAAATACATCAACCGCGTGTGTTACCGTGATGGTCTCTTTCCAGCGGAGTCCAGGAAGTGAACACGGTGTTGGAGTTATGCTTGACGTAGGTTGTTCTAGGATCACTTCTTGATCATAGTTTCTCGATCGTGCTTTGCCTTCTCTTCTCGCTCTCATTTGCATATGTTAGCCACCATATATGCTAGTCGCTTGCTGTAGCTCCACCTCATACCTTTACCTTACCCATAAGCTTCAATAGTCTTGATCGCGAGGGTGCGAGATTGCTGAGTCCCCATGACTCACAGGTACTTCCAAAACCAGCTTGCAGGTGCCGATGAATCTGTCCAGATGACGCAACCAAGCTCAAGGAAGAGCTCGATGAAGATCTTGTCCTTTGTGTTGTTTTGTTCTAGTTGATCAGTAGTGGAGCCAAGTTGGGGCCGATCGGGGACCTTGTCGCATTTGGGGTTCTTCTTTTATTTTGGTTCCGTAGTCGGACCTTGATTGTATTTGTGTGATGTAACGCTTTATTCATGTAATTGTGTGAAGTGGCGATTGTAAGCCAACTATGTATCTCTTTCCCTTATGTATTACATGGGTTGTGTGAAGATTACCTCACTTGTGACATTGCTTTCAATGCGGTTATGCCTCTAAGTCGTGCTTCGACACGTGGGAGATATAGACGCATCGAGGGCGTTACAACTAGCCACACAGAGCAGAGGGACATCGAGAAATATGGTAGAGCCCTAGCAGAGAGAGAGAGAGAGAGAGAGAGAGAAAGGCGACTGAACTCACCCTAGCAGTTCATCGCACTAGCTCAAGAACACCTCTCGTGAGGTTGTTCTTCCCTTGTACTGTTCATTAGCAGCCCCTGAGGCAATCCACCACACCACACACTAGAGTAGGGTATTACACCACAACGGTGGCCCGAACCAGTATAAACCTTGTGTCCCTTGTGTTGTTCGTTGTTTTCAGCTTAGATCACGCGAGGAGATTGGACGTAGATCGGTAGGGGAGAGATCTCCGTGCGCACCCCAGTGTTCGAACCTCAAGGGTCTGCCGGAACCCGAAATCCGACATTTGGCGCGGCAGGTAGGTGTGCGCCGGAATCTTTCTTTCGCTGTTCACGTGTGATCTTCCGTCGTCTCCATGGCTGACACTCGTAGGGCTCACACCGAGTGCCGGGCTGCTCTCGCCACCCACGTCGCCCAGACGGCGCCCGTTGGCGGACGTCCTCGTCGTTCCCCGTCGCCTGCCACCAGCGCCGCTACCGGCCCGGCAGGGAACGAGCAGCAGGCCTCGTCCCAGCATCCTTCAGTATGGCGGGAGGGCCGCACTGCTACACCGTCGCTGACTCCAGCCGCTTCGTCGTCCCACGCCCGTCACGCCCCCACGGACGCGCACGCCATGCTGCTCCTGGCAAGAGTGCTCTTGCACTACTGCCCCGTCGACGACCTCTACGAGGACTGGCTCGCCCGCATCATCGAGCTCGTCAGCGCCGTAGGGGGCTCCCCCTTGCTATCCCTCTCGCTGCCTCGCCCTCTGTTCCGCGCAGGAGGCGGGGATCAGGAGGCGCCTCCACCACCTCCTCCCCAAGAAGGCGCCCTGGCTCCAAGGCGCGCAGCCCCAGGGCGAGACCTCCACATCCGGCGCTTGCGCAGCAAGAAAGGAGCTGCCAAGAGATCCCTCGTCCCCAAGGAGGTGCTCGCGCGCTCCTAGCGCCGGCGTGCCAAGATCGCGTCCCTGCACCTCCACGCCAAGACCCCGTGCTGCTCCAAGCAGCGGTGCACGGTAATCTCCAGGAACAAGCCCAGCACCAGCAAAAGGCACCAGTGGCCACGGCAGGCTGCCGCGCCCTCACCCCCGAGCTATGCGGCGTCGCATGGCCAAGCAAGTTCATGCCTGACCTGCCCCCTCACTACGATGGCACGGCGGACCCCGCGGAGTTCCTACAGCTCTACGAGCTGTGCATCGAAGCCACCAACGGAGATGAAAGGGTCATGGCAAACTGGTTTCCCATGGCGCTCAAGGACGGGGCCCGCACCTGGCTCCTGAACCTAACTCCTGGCACGATCTCCTCTTGGGACGAGATGCACACTCGCTTCATCGCCAATTTCCAGGGCACTCGCGACCGGCCCCCGGCTGTGAGCGATCTGCGCCGCATCAAGCAGCAGCAAGGGGAAACCCTGCAGAAATACATCCAGCGCTTCAACAACGCTCGCCTCAAGATCCCCAAGGTGACTTAAGAAGCCATCATCTCGGCCTTCTCCGATGGCATACGCGACATCAAGATGAAGGAGGAGCTAGCAATCCATGAAGACCTGTGCACATCCCTGGAGCTGTTCAACTTGGCAACCAAGTGCACCAGGGCTAAGGAAGGGTGCCTTTCCCTCCTCGAACTCCCGGCTGCCGACCCAGAAGAGAAGAATCCCAAGGCCAAGGACGTGAAGCGCAAGGGGGCTGATGTGCTTGCAGCAGAGCCAGACACCAAGCGAGGCAGGGATCAGCCTGAGTCATCCAGGGGCAGCCAGTATTGCATGTACCACGACCTCCACACCCACAACACCAACGAATGTCAAGAGCTCAGGGCCATGAGAGATGGACGTGTCTGCCGACGCCCCAAGCGCAATGACAGGGGCTATGGCCGAGGAGGAGGAAGAGGTGGCGGATGATGGGAAGACCGTGGCCCTCGCCAAGGGTGGCGTGACCGACCTCGCGAGGATCACTGGCAGGACCAGCCTCGCGAGGGAGGCTGGAGAGGTCAGCCCCATGAGGATCGCCCACACGGCAACGCATGCCTTCCTCCTCTGCTGTCACCGCCAAGGAGGAACGAAGACCAACATCAAGACGAGGGAGCTGGGGGCTTCCAGGAGCCACGCGCAATCGCTTGCATCTTGGGTGGCGCGCAGGCCCCAGCCTCACAGTGCATCTTCAAGCAGTTTGCTCGCGAGGTGAATGCAGTCCTCCCCAAGCTTGAGGCCATGCGCCCTCTCAGGTGGTCTGCGTGTGCTATCACGTTCAGCTCAGCGGATCAGCTCAAGTGCGCGGCAACGACCGGAGTCCTCCCTATGCTTTGCTCCCCAGTCATCAGCAATGTACAGGTCACCAGGACCCTCATTAACGGCGAAGCAGGACTCAACGTCCTGTACGTTGAGACGTTCGACAACCTCCAAGTGCCGTACGATCAGCTTCAGCCAACCAAGCCATTCTCAGGAGTCACTGATGGTTCCACTGTTCCCATAGGGCAGGTTCGCCTTCCAGTCACCTTCGGACAGCGCAACAACTACTGCACCGAACTCATCGACTTCGACGTCGCCCACATCCGTCTGCCATACAACGCCATCCTCGGGTACCCAGCCCTGGCCAAGTTCATGGCAGTGACTCACCATGGATACAATGTCCTCAAGATGCCATGAAGCGGTGGAATCATCACCGTACCCTGTGAAGAAACGGACGCAGTGTGTTCACTCGAGCGCGCGTTCCAAGCCGCAGCAATCGAAGACCCGGACCACAGAAGTGGAAGACTGCCCGAGGCGACCCCCAAGAAGAAGAAGGTTTAACCTGGCCTAAGCCATAAGGAGGCAGGTGCCTCTGGAGGTGTTGGGTCAGGATTTGCGCCCAATCAGGGAGCGCCACCCTCTCTCGCATAGGAAGGCGCGCCTAGCGCCCTCCTTAGGCAGCGCTCAAGGGCTCTTTCTTGGAGAGCCATCGACCTTGCCGAGGTCGCGAGGGAGGTGCTCGGGCACCACTTGGAGGGGTGCTGCTAGGCACATTTCCTTCAGGAAGGTACAAGGCAAGGAAGACCAAACCCTCAGGAATTCGTCGCAAGCAACACTCAGGAGCTACAGGAGTCGAGAGTCATGCGCGGCAGCCGCCTCTTGCCTGCCATGGCCCCACATCCAGGCGAGGATGGTGGGTTGTGCGTCTGCGTCGATGTGCCAGGGCTCAATCGAGCCGCGTCTCAGGAGCGCCTCTGGCCTTCGCGCGTGGGGCGTTGCGAGGGTCCACCTCACAGCTATGTTCGCATGCCTTTCGGCCTGCCGAACGCGGTCGCCGCTCATCAGCGCCTGCTGAGGAGCATTCTGGAGGGTCAGGAGGTCAGGCATGGTGCAGTCCTGGTAGAGATGGAGAAGGCCCTCGGAAACCCACCAGTGCCCCCGGAGCCTCCCGAGGCTCCTGGGCCTGGGGGCTCATGAGGATCGATGTCTTCATCGCGCATCGCCCGTTTCTTCAACATCACCCCATCTTCAAACGACACCAGGTGACACCTTTCTAAGTTCCGTTTTTAGCTGGGAGCGCCCACAGGGCCGCATTATTCCCAGGTCACGTGGGTCCGTTCCTGCGGCATGTATCCGTTTTGCTTATGCTCCTTACTTACCTTGTTGGGGGCGCCCCTCGGGCTGCATCATCCCGAGCTGCTCGGGCCTGGCCCAACGGCGTTTGCTTTTCTCGCGTCTATTTAAATGAATTTCCTCCTGCGTGCTTAACATACCCGACCTAATCGCCTGCTTGATTGACGCCTACTTATGGAGCCGCTCGCTCTGGCACGGCATCTGCGCACGGGTCCGTCCCTGCAACACCGATAAATCTGAGCGGTCGAGCTCTGGCCGCGGCAGCCCCGCAAGGCGCCACCTCACCAAGCCCTCAGTGCCCCAATCACTCCCCCGGAGCGACGAAAGGTTGGCTGGCAACCGTAACAACAGGTCTTGTTTTCCTTTATGATTGGTGTGCAGGACCTACTCCAGGAGCAACACTAGGGACATTGCGAGCTGCCTCTCCCTCTCTCTGGCACGGACCGCTTGCACGTTAAAAGGGGGGCGCCTGAGGATCGTGACTCATGGGGTCCTACTGGCTCTCCAGCCCTCACCCCCTGGCCTTGACCCATGGCATCGCGACCTGTCATACCAGCGGCGGCTGAGCTCGCTCGAGGGCCGGGACCTGAGGACGTAGAGCAGTGAGGAAAGTGCAGGGAGAGGGAAGAAGCTCGCGAGGACCTAACCCAGCAGCACCTCAGCTACCACCGCTCAGGCCAGGCGCTTCGTCGAGGAACTACACCAGACTCAATAGATAAGTCACACCCTTACATGAGTTGAACCAACACATCGCAAAAACCCTCGCCCAGTGCAGCTCTGTCACGGTGACGTTGCCTTCCTTTCTTGCTCAGCAAGGGCTGCTTGAGCGCTAAAGGGGACCTCCCAAGCATCACGACTCGGGGGCTCTTACCGGACCTCGGGCCGCTTACCTCCTGGCCTTGACCACGGCATCGCGACCTGGCATACCAGCGACGGCTGAAGCCTGCCTGGGGACTGGGACCTGTCAGCGTAGAGCGCCAAGTCCTCGTGAGGATAGAGAGGGGGAGCCGAGCCGAGACAGGATAAGCACCTCGCATTGATTCATATTAAGGATATAATATTCATAAAAGACATGGCAGACGCCTTACATGCCCCCACGGGGTGTTGCTTCGATTCCTCGCAGGGAACAAGAGTACTAATCCTAAGGAACGCTAATCGCCCGCGCCGCCGCAAGGGACGCCATCATCAACAGTGGGCTGGCCAACGTCGACGCCAACCTCATCCAGATCAGTGGCGTCGGCGGTTGGACGCAGGTGCCCCGCTTCGAGCACGGCGCGAGCTCGGGAGCTCATAGCTATCGTCGCTCGTCTTCGGAGTCGCGAGGAGCTTGGGGGAGCCGCTGGATTCCCCGGCTCCTCCGCTGCCGCCTGAGGAGCTGCTGGAGGGCCGATGGGCGGGCCAGGTCCTCGCCGGTTCATCGCCTCTGCCGCTCTCCCTGGGTAGCACTCCAGCCGGCGTCCTTCAGCATCGAAGACCTTGAAGAACATCAGGGAGGCGCCGTCGTATTCAAGATGAATCACGAGGGCACCTACCGTCCGGCAGACCCGGGCGATTTCGCCCTAGCCCCAGGTCATGAAGACCTTGCCCGAAGCGACGACCACGACCTCCGCTACGGTCGCAGGGGTACCGCAGTCAGCGTGCTGCAGCCAGAGTTCCAGAGCCCCGCTCGGCGGCATCTCGAAGGCGAAGGAGGGGGGGAAGGCGAATCCAAGAGCTCGGAGGCATGGCGGCGTGGAGCATGAGCTCGCGAGAGGAGCGCTTGGCGTGGACTCCAGGAGGAACGACACGCACCACCGTGACTCGCCGGCGTCGACGGCGGCACCCTCGATGTCGCTCGATGCCTTCTCCCCCAGGGCCCACGACGCGGGCGTATAAGGGTAGCGGATACCCAGGCGGCGGCCGCTTGTACCAGGGCCTCGGTGCCTCTTGCTGAGCACCCTCTTCTCGATGGCAGAGGACCAGTCGCTTCTTCGGCGGAAGTGGGTCAGGACCCTCTCGGGGGGCCTTTCCCTTTTCTTCTGCAGAAAACCGACGGATTAGTGCCATTGGCGTAAGGAGAAGCAAGAGCGAGGAAGAAGAAGGAAAGGAGCGGCAGCAAGGGATGGACTGAAGGGACACGCACAACCCCGTACTTATAGCCGGAGGAGGCCAACCATCGAGTACCACGATCGCAGGTAATCATGACCGGTTTCTCTGCATGCAGGGACATGTCAAGTCGCATGGTTGCCGAGGCGTCGTGGGGAGGCGCAGACGCCCACGACCAATCAATCGCCACGCGGCACCCAAGGCCGCAGGCTGTTAGGGCCCGCGGCGCTTCACGCTTGCCCCTTCGCTTTCCTGCTAGGCCAAGCCCGGGCGCGCCTTGTGCCCGGGGGCTACTGTCGGCGTTCTGGGAATGGGGGTCCCCAGACTTGCCTGCCTGCGGCCTGCAGCGTGGCTCAAGTGGGGGCCCAGCGCGGCCCATCTTCATCAGCTCAAGCTCAAGACCCTCGCGAGGGGCCAAGCCTCGTGGGGCGGACGACCGGAAGCTTCCTCAGAGGCAGCCTCGTCAGGCAGGCTCACGAGGAGGCGAAGAGATCAAGGCAGGGGTACCTCGCAAGGAGCCCATGACACAAGCCATGACGATCGAGACCAGGCGGGCGCCGGCTTGCGCAGTGTCCTTGTTTCCCCTTTGGTGCAAAGGGGGCAAGCACAGGCCAAGGCATCGGGCAAAGGTTACCATTCCGGTGCAACGAGACCAAGACCAACAGAGCGGTAGGACGGAGGTCACCGTGGAGCCCAAGACGGCGTCATCACCAGTACTTTTGGCAGCCGAAGACCACCTTTGGTCAGGATAACTTGTACTAGATGTTCCCCTTCAAAATGGCCAATTGTTGGCGCCCTTCCCTCTCATTATTTGGGGAGAGGCCCAGGGCCTCTATAAGTAGAACTATCCACACAGAGCAGAGGGACATCGAGAAATCTGGTAGAGCCCTAGCAGAGAGAGAGAGAGAGAGAGAGAGAGAGAGAAAGGCGACTGAACTCACCCTAGCAGTTCATCGCACTAGCTCAAGAACACCTCTCGCGAGGCCGTTCTTCCCTTGTACTGTTCATCAGCAGCCCCTGAGGCAATCCACCACACCACACACTGGAGTAGGGTATTACACCACAATGGTGGCCCGAACCAGTATAAACCTCGTGTCCCTTGTGTTGTTCGTTGTTTCCAGCTTAGATCACGCGAGGAGATTGGGCGTAGATCGGTAGGGGAGAGATCTCCGCGCGCACCCCAGTGTTCGAACCCCAAGGGTCTGCCGAAACCCAAAATCCGATAGAGGCAAATGTAAAACCAAGGTTGGGCCTTGCTGGAGGAGTTTTATTCAAAGCGAACTCTCAAGGGGTTCCCATAACACCCAACCGCATAAGGAACACAAAATCAAGGAACATAACACCGGTATGACGGAAACTAGGGCGGCAAGAGTGGAACAAAACACCAGGCATAAGGCCGAGCCTTCCACCTTTTACCAAGTATATAGGTGCATTAAAGTAAATAAGCTATAATAATGATATCCCAACAAATCCATGTTCCAAACATGGAACAAACTTCAACTTCACCTGCAACTAGCAATGCTATAAGAGGGGCTGAGCAAAGCGGTAACATAGCCAAACAACGGTTTGCTAGGAAAGGTGGGTTAGAGGCTTGACATGGCAATATGGGAGGCATGATATAGCAAGTGGTAGGTATCACGGCATAGCAATAGAGCGAACAACTAGCAAGCAAAGATAGAAGTGATTTCGGGTGTATGGTCATCTTGCCTGATATCCCGCAAGGAAGAAGAACGAGTCCATGAAGAAGACAACCGGACATAGTCGAATGAATCCTCACAAACGCGACATTATCAGAACCAACCTGAAGAAGCAACACCGGAAAGAAGCAAACAACATGGTAAACAACCATCACATAAGCATGGCATGAAGCACAACCAAGTATGATGCATGTCCGGTTTAATGATACATGGCATGGCGAAGTGCACAAACAATCCTACAAATTAAGTGGAGCTCAATATGCAACGAGTTGCATATTGACGGAACACCACATGACTTATTTAGTTCACTCCCGGTTAGGTACTCAACAATATTAAATGTTGTTAAACATGGCAAGAGGTGAAGCATATGAAAACTACCTATCTAGGCAAGTTTAAATGAGGCTGGAAATAAGAAACAACAATTCCGGTAAATCCCCACATGCAATATTTGAATTTGGTACTGATCTTCCCTAAACACAATTTTAGAGTTATTAAACATGCAAAGTAATGACACCATGTAAAACTATGCATTTTTGTACCCCATTTACATATAAAGTTTGTTAGGTTTGGTGCTACAGTTATTTAGTTATGAATTAAATCATTTTAGCATGGCATTGGAGCAAATTAAAGCGAACACCAATTTAAACATGTCACACATGCATGAAAGTTGGATATTGTGAAACTAGATGAAATTCTAGTCAATTTTCATATATAAATCATTTTAATCTGATGCCCGGTTGTTGCGTTGTTAAATGCATGATCATGAAGGGGTTTTATGTAAAACTGGTGGTCTCTGAATAATGCTAAAATCATTGAGAAAAAAAAACAGAACTGGGCCAAAACTGGCTGGCCCAACAGGTAAAAAAACAAGAGGGGGGCATTGGGGTGTGGCCTCACCATGGGCCTTGGCCCGCCCGGATCTTGGGCTGGCGGAGGCAGACAGAGCTGGGCCTCGGGTTGGGTCACGGCCCACCTGGACGCCGACGCGGAGGGATATGGGATCGGGGCTCCTCCCGATCCGAACGACGCACGACGGCGCTCGCCGGTGAGGGCGATGGGGACGGCAAGGTCGGAGGCGGATCCGATGGGGGAAAGCAGAAGAGGCGATGGACAACGCGAAGAGGCCGGATCTGGGTCAAGGAGCTCGGATCCGGGGCGGAGCAGAGCGGATCGAGGCTCCGGCGACGCCCTCTGGTGGTGGCGCTGCAAGGAACAGAGGGAGTGAGGAAGGGAGGAAGAGAGGAGAGAGGAAGGAGCAGGGCGTGGGCAATAGGACCTTGGTCCGGCTGGGTTGCCACGGTCGCCGCCGGCGTGGTAGATGTCCAGCGGGGTCGAGGTCTTGCGGTGTGCGGCTCTGGCGAGGGACCGGCCAGTGGCGGCGCTGCGCGCTGGAGAGAGAGGCACGGGAGCCAGGGGCGGTGGGCGGGCGGTTCGAGCCCGATTCGGCCCGGGCGGGCCGGTTGCGGGCCGCGGAGGGTCACGACGTTGGAAGCGGGCAGGGGGCGCATGGCAGCTGCGGATAGGGTGAGGAGGCCGCTGGCACGTGGGACGGTGCCAAGTGGCGGGGGGAGGTGGCCGGGCGCGGAAATGGAGGTGGGTGGCGGCGCTGATGATTGGGCGGCGCAGAAAATGAGGAGGAGGATGGCTGCTGCCCAAAATGGCAAGGGGAGAGGTTTAAATAGGAAAGGGGGGAGGGTTAGGATTAGGATTAGGAGGGGTTTCTGGAGCGTTTCGGAGCCTCCGATCATGATCGTGCGGCTCTGGACAGAGGGGGAACTAGGTGGGGTTTGTGGGCTGTGTAGGAGAGGTTTCAGGCCGAGAAGAGCGAGACGGAAATGCAGCCCGACAAGGTTTCCGGAGACCGAAAACGTCCGACGTTAGACCGGCAATATTGCCGCTATAGTTTAACAGTTGGACTATCAAACAAGCTCCGAATGCGATGAAACTTGGCAGGCGGCCTACTGACAACAAAACAACACCACACGCCAACTTTCATCCCATTCCGAGAACATTTTCCGGTCACTTATAAAATACTATTTCAGAGGGCCGCGGGCGCGTGCAAGTGCGGTTGAGTTCAGGACGGACAACAGAGGGAACGAGGAGACCAGGACGGATGCAAGTTTGAAAACATGATGATGCAATCCGGATGATGACATGGTAAGATGCAACACGCAAGCGAATAAAAAGTCAACACCAGCGAATAACTGGAAAACACCTGACGCAACGGTCTCGGGGCGTCACACATTGAGCTATGACATGCTCAATAGTGTCTTCCTCTTGGAGGAATACAAAGCATGGGCAAAATTCTCTTGAAGACCATGCCGGGCCCGTCGGGCAGACGTCCAGACCCGGTGTTGCACTGCTAACCACATGAAGATCTTGCATTTGAGTGGCTCCCAACATTTCCATATCCCTTGCACAGTCGGAAATCTTTCCTTTCCTTGCATCATAAGGCAATAGACTGAGCTAGCTGAGTAGGAACCATCTTTTGTCCATGGCCAAGAGAAATTATCGGATGCAAGCTCATCTCTGTCCATGGCAACCCCCTGCATCACACGCCCGGGACATTGAATTGGTTCTCCTTAGTGGGCAAGGAAAGTGGTGCAACATTCGCGACCCACCGATGGTTCTGCAACCCTTGCTAAACTGTGCGTGTGCTCATGGCCATGGAATTCACTTTGGCAAAAACCAACAGCGCAATGTTTCCCATGGAGCAACCTCCAATCCAATGGTCTGTCCAAAACCTGCCCGAGCTATCCGATCCCACCTCGATGTGGACCAAGCTGCGGAAAACCTCCAACACCATAGCGTCTTCAGCCATTGGCAACCCTTGCCATGGCCTCTCCAGCCGTGTTCTCTTCAGCTATTCCCACCGTACGCGCAAAGGAATGGACTGCATCTTCATGTTTCTCACTCCTAGGCCACCGAAATAGTATGGTGTAAACACTTTCTCCCACGCCACAAGACAATTCCCATCGTGGATGCCATCTGATCCAGCCGAGAAGAATGCTCTCATCCATTTATTCACCTCCTCGAAAACCCATGCAGGCATGTCCGTGACCATAAGATGATGGATGCATGTGGTGTGTTGCGAGGATAGATTTGACCAAGACGAGCCTTCCAGAGCGTTCGAGGAATCCTCTCTGCCAGGCCGGCACAACCTCCTAACCGAATCAATCACTGGTACCCACTAGGCCTTAGTCAGCTTGTTGATGGGGAGCTGCCAGCCTGGGTATCAGAAACTTAAAATCAAAGCACCCAAACACTATGGCCAGGTGGTCCTTCATGCCTTCATCTCTCGAATGATCACCGCCGATGTTTTGTGAAAATTAACTCGTAGCCCGGATGCCTCCGCGGAGATGTGCAAGACCCGGCGCACCAGTGGTAGATCCTCCATGTTTGGTTTCATGAATATCACAACATCGTCGGCATATATGGATATCCCCTGCAAGTCAGGTATACTAGTGAATCTGCTTAACACGCCCAACTTTGCGGCCTCTGTCAGAAGAGTGGTGAGCGTGTCCATTGCAATGACAAAAAGGAGCGGGGAGATCGAATCACCTTGCCTCAAGCTCTTAGCATGATTGATCTTTCTTCCTAGCACACCATTAACAACCACTTTAGTGCTGGCGGAGGATAACAGGATGTGCATCCACTTAATCCAAGTGTCACTGAACCCTCACTGTCGCAAAACTTCCATGAGAAAGGACCAGGACAGGGAATCAAAAGCCCGAGAAATATCCAATTTGAGCAAAACACCTGGCATCTTCAGATCATAGATTTTCCTAGCCACTCACTGGACCAACATAAAATTATCATGCAGGCTCTGGTCCTTGATGAATGCAGACTAATTAGTACCATTGTTCAAGAATTCATCCGATTAATCAGTTAACAGGCCAGTTAATCGCTACTCGTAGGATGACCGAATCATAGGATGTGGCACAACAAATTTTCCTCCTAGGATAGGGTCTGGTTTTCCTGTGCCAAATCCAAGCCCTTGATAACCATATTCGCAATGGCAATCTGAATTTGATATTTCCGGTGTGCTTCTAAGCCCTCTTCGCAGATATATTGCCGCGTTTCGAAACAACACATCTAGGTGCTTAAATGGGTCCACAATAACCTAATGTAAACCAGGATGTGAAGTGCATGTGTGTAAAATTTCAAGATGAAATACGTTGAAATGCGATCTATATAAAAAAGATAAATTCCCGGCATGGGAGGATAAATAGTACCATGTGTTTAAAAAGCCCCAGATTTGTTTTCTTTTGCACAGTTCTCATTTCAACGTATTTTGTCCTGACAATTTACATGCTTGTGCATTATGCCTTCATATATAACTGCATTTTTTCATATATTTATATTTTTGAAGTGTAAAAATATGAATTTTCATGAATTTTGAATTTGGAGGCCTCCATGGAGCTCGCCTCCAAAAGCATTTTTTCATAAATAAGACCATAATAATTTGAAAAAAAATATAACTAATATACTCCCTCCATTCACAAATATAGGATGTTTTGGGATCGGTTACTCTATTTGGTCACCCCGTAGAAGAAGAATTTGAGAGTGGGCAAATTGAGAGTTGTGGTGTTGATGGCTCTCCTGTGTCCCCCTGTCCTCTCTCCTCTCCCCTCACCCCTTCCCGAGCCCATCGTCGATGCCCTCCCATCCCCTCCTCCGCGAGCACTCGCGTAGATCCTGGTGTGGATGTCGAAGCCCCTCTTCCTCCCCTTCCCCTTCTACCTTGCCAGGTTCTCGCTGGCAGGCGGGCATGGTGGCTTTGTGCCCCACCCCGAACCAGTTTTTGACGCTGGGTGAGTGCGACAATGAGTTGGAAAATGAGTTCCCTATGTCATCGCCGGTAGACGCTGCTCCGGTCTGACCTCTATGTGGTGACTCACAGTGCCGCAGATTTCCCCCTGGTGGCTGCGAGCTGGCACTCTTCGCCTGGCTTGCTAGAAAAAGTGTGGACAACAGTGACTTATCATTGCTCCCGTCACGCCGGGCCTCTCGCTCTCTCGCTGCTGGCATCCTTGGGTCCGGTGGCTCGCCCCCCCATTTCCTCCTCCCCTTCCCCGTGTGCATCTCGTTCGTCCCTCTTGATGCTAGATTTGGAGCTGGATGACTCCCCAGGGAAGGTGGCGGTGCTGCCGCTAACCCTAGGGGGTTGGTTCTATGGTTGGGCTTCCATATGGACCGCATCAACTGCTCACCTCGTCTGGTCCATCTGGTGGGCCGGTGGTTGACTTGGTAAATCGTTCGGTCCTTCTTTCTGTGCCGGAATCCTCCCACCCCACCCCCCGATCATGGGCTCATGTGGCGCGCTTGTGTCTGGGTCGTTTGTGGCTTTTAGGCCCGGGCCTTTGGCCCTTCCCCCTGTGACCTCTTCTAAGTACTTAAGAGTCACCCGACCCATGGCTAGGGTTTCTTGTCACTCTTTCGGACCTCCACAGATGTAGGGTTCCTTCCCACAGCCTGACCCTCATCCCTCCCCCTCCTCCTCTCTCCCGCTTGTTCGCTGTGACCGTCTCCATGGATCGCTCAGGAGGCTCGTCCAGCGAGCAGAACTCCAATGGGAGAGGCCGCTGGAGAGCTCCTACATTAAGGATGCAGATCCGGTGGCCTACGAGGTGGCGCTCCAGTCCAAGCTCTAGGCGGAGAGGCCGCTCGGGAGCATGCGACCAAGGATCATGAGGCTTGGGCTACTCTTCCTCCCTGGCGCCAAAAAGAAGAGCGCCGCAAGGAGGATGCGACCCACGCTCAAGATGGTTGGGTTGCACATGTTGGCTCTGCGGGGGTGGTGTGCCGTGGATCGATGGGAAGTGGAAGCATTTGGCTCAGACAGTGCCGGATTTGGGCATTCATGACCTCTGGCTTCCGAATTTGGGCAGTGGCTGGATCGGATGCTGTTGGAGACTGTGGCTTGGGTTTTGGGGGTGTGTCATGGTTTTGTCACGGTAGATGTCCTCATAAGAGAACTAAGTTGTTAGGACATTGCTACTAGGTGAAGCTTGGACGGGGTTGATTGAGAACAAGAGTCGCGAGTTTACCCAGGTTCGGCCCCTCATGGTGGAGGTAAAAGCCTACTCCTTCTTGATTGCTATTGATGATGATGATCTCGATTACAAGGTTGTTATTTCGCTACCTAGAATTAGAGACATTCTAACTTGTCTGTCCCTTTGGACATCCCAGGAACTCTCTTTATATAATAGTCGGGTTCCTGGAATTACAATGGATTTAGGGTTGTACCCATAATCAAAGTCCTACTATAAGTCCCGTAAACCTTCTGTGTCTTCCAAGTTAGGTGGATTCCTTCTAACTTTGGGGTTCTCGTAAGCCGACTCCCCTTTCCCCGGGCCGGATCTCCTTTCCGGCCCACAGTAATTTGGCATGTATCATCTTCCAATGATACCTAATATAGGCCTTCTGTGTCCTAGCGGGTCTCAACCCTGGCCAAGTTACACTCACAGGCTGGGCTTCTTCTTAGTCAGGTTTCCTCTAGTAGGGTCTCACCCGTGGGGAATATCCCCAACATTAGCCCCCCCAGGTTAGCTTGGATTTATCCATGCTAAGCTTTCCGTGAAAACAAGAGCAAGTAAAATATATTAATTAAGGCCAAATTTAGATTTCACCATCAAAAGTCGGCTTTAGTCCATCCTGAAGTTCATACACCTCTCATTCCATTTCCTGGCCATTCTGTCGGGCTTTCATCAAGACCCGCATGGCGGTCAGGCTATGAGCATCTCTCTCATACTTGGCATTTATTCTGCCCATTTTTGCAAATCTTTATGCCATGGGACGTGTCAGATTTGGTATTCTAAATCTTCACACTGGTACGCGTCGCTCCTAAACAAACGGTTTTTAACCCCTTCCCGCGACGACATTTGGAACCGTCGCCAAGTGAGTGTGTGCGATAGGGTGTCCTTCCCACACGACCCAGAAATTGTCGGGGATAGGCCCTCCTGGGACCCAGGCTAGGGCCGTGTGCGATCGGGCAAGGCATCGAAACCCAATCATTTCCGTAGGTATGTACATCCCACATGGTAATCTGAGAAAATCATTTCCGTTGGTATGTACATTCCACACGGTGAATCCTAGAAAAACATTTCCATTCGTATGTATATCATACACAGTCAATCCAAGGAATACGTTTCCGTTCTTATGTACATCCCATACAGTCAATCCAGGGAACACATTTTCGTTCGGACGTACATCCCACACAGTTTTATGTGTAGGCTTGTATGTGAAAGGTGTAACTATCACACACTGTTTTCCATGGTTAACTGTTTGCTTTTATCAACTATATCACACACGATTTGATGAAGAAAACTGTGTGGCATTGGGCTATCCATCGCAAGCGCTTTTACTGCTAAAACTGTTTGCAAAGGTCCATGACACATTTAGCAGGTTTATTAGTTTACAATTAATAATTCCAGTATTACGCAAATTCACATTTCATATCAAACAACTGTTTGCCAATTTCATATCAGGCACATAAATATATTATAACATCACAGTACGGTAGCTACATGAAAATAGCACAATACAACATATAGCTAGTTCAGCTTCATAAGAACAATATATTCATTTCCCTAATCGAGATCATCCATGCTCGTCTTATCCACCTCTGCTTTCAGTTCAGTAAGAACCCATTTTGCATGGATATTTTTTTGACGTCGGCCTGGAGTCTCTGGAAGGAGAGAAACAACCACCACTTTAGGAAAATTAAGCCATCAGTTGCTTCCTGGAAACAGAGGTTTAAGTTGGACTTTGACAATCTTAGATATAGAGTGAAACCTTCCAAACAACATATTGTATCTGCCATAGTTGGGTCCATACAGTAGGCGTCTTGTAAACTAGGGTGTCCCATGGTGGTGCCTCAACCACCCATGTATGTAAATCACACATGTAATTGTACCCCCCTGAGGTTTTAGTAATATATATGCAGTAGGAACCTTTCCTACTGTCTTCACAGTCAAAAAAAAAGTGCCTCCTCCTTCGCCAACAGCATCTTAGCAAAGTTTGATTTAAAAAATATGAGCTCATTCTCCACCTTCAACTTTTTATCCCGCATCTTGAAATATGCTTCATCGTTGACAACATTTCTCCAAGCCTACGTGTGTTGTCTTCCTCATACATGCTCCAGAGCTTTGCTGGGCACATCTTCAAAGATTGTGGCCACTCTTGATCAACCCACTCCAAGTAAGAACACTTCTATTCATCCTATAATATCTAAAACTAGATCAGTAACAATTCTAGGGGAAATGAGTTTATAGCAACATAGAAAATCACCAATGCTTATTTTGAAAAACTGAAGGAACATGTTAATTATGACATATCTTCTCAAAAAGATCAATGTGCAAATGAAATAATTGGTACTGAGACAACAACCAAATTCGGGAACATCAGAAGCTATAATTAACTACAACGATGCTACAAGTTCTTACTCATGTACAATAAATAACAAATTGAACATTTTATGAGGAAGGTAAATATAACTGCAAAAGCATAGCAACAATGTTTGTGTGACAGCAAATTGATACTAACAGGTGTGTACATGCACAAATTTAGTAACATAAAACTAATAGCACTAAGGCCATCCACTATGTATGCCAAAACTGGGGTAAAGACAATTGTTGCTACATCTCGCACCGGTGCCCTGCACTGGTGAGCCGGTGCAGCGGAAAAAGATCAGGGACCCGGACTCGGGAGCACATAGTTGCTCCGATGCCCAGTTCCTTCGTGCCATAAAGATTTATTGTTTTATTGGTTGGCTGCTCGGATGTGTGGACCAAAGTTGGCTGCACAAACTGCTGAAGCGGTGCCAAATAATTTTCTAATGGCACCGTTGATGAGATGGCAACAATTTAAGATACTAGGTACAAACTGTGACACTGTCTTAGGATGCATTTAGTTGAAGGTGTGGTATGAATGGGTTGGGACTGTGACAGTGTCTGAATCAGATCTAACAAATGATTTGTAACAACAAAAGAGGGTCTAACCTGCTCTACACATGCCAGAAACTTCGTCCCACTGTCCACAGAATCAAACACAACTAGCTTCACGCATGGAGATTGATGGTGACAACGAGCAGATAGATCTTCAGCCACCCCCTCTCCATTCGTTGCCACTGTTGGTCTTAGGGAGCTACAAGAGGAAGAAATGACTCAAATCGATTGCCGGGTAAACATTCTTCATTCCAAGTCATAGACCGAGAGAGAGAAGAGAGGCATACCCGGGTGGTGAAGGAGTAGTCGCCGGAGGAGGAACCGCTGGAGAGGTCTTTGAAGAAAACCATGGCGACCCCGGTGGTAGGATGCGAGACGGCGAGAGCGAGGAAGCGGATATAGCTTAGCAAGGAAGGAAATAATGAGGAAACAGGGGAAATGTGACTTGTGGTCGGGGAGAAAAGGGGGTGGGGAAGGGGGCGGGGGTAGATATTTTGGCGGTAGGCCAAAATTTAGGAAATGTGGAGGAAAACTTTGCACGCAGTGCCGCCGGACCATTCACTTTGAACGATTGTGTGCATCGCAAACGATTCTTCTGCTTTACGCGCATGGGATGAGTTTGATAATTCAAATTTTGGTGGAAATTTCCCCGGGTACGTCATTGCATAATTTAACACCGCTTGCTAATTTGGGCACACAAAAGAGCGTACATCAGATAGACCACACTTACTGAATCGAGCAATTTTAGTAATTAAACAGAGCCAAACGACCTAAACATTGCTCTAACAAAAGACTAGCATTCAAAACAAAGCCTAAGTACGCATAATTTTAACAAATCCACCGCCGCGCGGGCCTATGCATCGCCGGTGTGAGATGAGACATCGATGACTTGTCCTAGCGACACGCCGCTATTGGTGGACTCCGCGTCCCCTGCTGAAGTTGACCGCATCCTCGTCCTCGTCCTTGTCCTCGTGCCGCCCTCAAGGTTGTAGTACTCATAGTAGTGGCTGCACCAAAGCTCGCATTGGTACTCCACCGACGATTCCTTGATTGATAGACTCTTCTTTACCTCAACCTCAGCCACGCGCAACTCCTCCTCCTGGCACTCCTCGATCTCCGCTGCCTCCTACATCTCCAGCTCCCGCTCGGCGACCTCATGAGGAAGCAGGTGCTCCATGGCCACCGCCGCCTTTTCAGACGTGGGTTGCATGCTGGAGTCCGAGGTGGCCTGAAATATCTTGGCGTGTGCATCCTCGATCTTGGCGTGGATGGCCCCGACCCGGGCCAGGGCGACATCAGCGGCACGGACGGCAGCTCGAGCGCTCTCGGCGTTTGCAACCGCCGTCGCAGCAGCAGCTGCAGCCGTCTCGGCTGCTGCAGCTGCCCTGTCGGGTGTTGCAGACACCCTCTCGGCAGAAGCGACCGCGCTCAATGCGGATGCGGCGACACTCTCAGCGTAGGCAACCGCACTCTCGGCACAGGCGGTGGCGCTCGGAGGGGGGGGGACGCGGCCATCGTACGGGGCTTCACAAAGTGTTTCCATGGCGTCAACTTTGCAAGAAGGGGGTGCGGGAATGGGGGTCGGGATTCGTGGATTCTGGGGTTGCCGGCACTGGAGTAGACGAGCTGGCGAAGCTTAAGGAAGGAGACTTAAATAGACCTAGATATTTTCGTCGCAAACGGTTCCTAGAAAACAACTGTGTGTGATGATGTAGATTTTCATTAGCTGTAAAAGATGAATTTGGAGTACAGTGGCAATGGATTGTGTTTTAAATGTACGAGGAATTTTGTAGTACTAATATAACTGTCATGTCAAATTTTGGAAAATTTCAGGGGTCATTTGACCTTTTAAGACATTTAAGTGATTTTCTAGCCATTTAATGACCATAATTGAAATTTGAACTACATGTACATGCAACAGCTAACCATAACGGTTTGAAAACTCATATTTTGTGTACTTGTGTGCGATTTAATTCCATGTGCAGTAAATTGGAAGGAATTTTCAAACATATTGGTCTCAAGGCTATGACACAATTAAGCATGGAGTGACATGGCATTTTAATTCCAAAAAAATAAAAATAATATCCAAAACACATGAAACCTTGGTTGATGTAATGTCATGCCACCAAGTTGATGTGGAAAAAAATTGGCATGTTTGACGAAAGTTTGGACACACACCCCTCACAAACCAGAGCAACTCACTAGAAGGCTCGTGGTTCCGAGAGGGAACAATGCATGTTTGATGACGAACGGGAGATAACTTCCTCTTACGGCCTTCAATTTTTTCTATGTTTAATGTGCACTACTATAACTGTAATGTGAAATTTTGGAAAATTCTAGGGGTCATTTGACCTTTTAAAGACATTTAAGTTATTTTCTAGCCATTTAATTCAAATTTGAACTACATCTATATGCAACGCCTAACCATAACAGTCTAAAAAATCATATTTTTGTGTACTTGTGTGCGAGTTAATTCCATGTGCACTAAATTATAAGGAATTTTCAAACATATTGATCTCAAGGCATGGGCACACATGCATGGAGTGCCATGGCATTTTAATTCAAAAAAAAGACCAGAAAAACATGAAACCTTGCTTGATTTAATGTGATCACTAGAAGGTTCGTGGTTCCGAGAGGGAACAATGCATGTTTGAGGACGAACAGGAGATAGCTTCCTCTTACGGCCTTCAAATTATTTCTACGTTTAACATGCACTAATACAACTGTCTTGTGAAAATTTGGAAAATTTCAGGGGTCATTTCACCTTTTAAAGACATTTAAGTGATTTTCTAACCATTTAATGACCGCAATTCAAATTTGAACTACATCTACATGCAACGTGTAACCATAACGGTTTGAAAAATCATATTTTTGTGTACTTGTGTGCGAGTTAATTCCTTGTGTAGTAAATTAGAAGGAATTTTCAAACATATTGGTCTCAAGGCATGGGCACACATGCATGGAGTGCAGTGGCATTTTAATTCCAAAAAATTAAAAAATGATCAGAAAAACATGAAACCTTGCTTGATGTAATGTCATGCCACCAAGATGACGTGGTAAAAAAATTGGTCTGTTTGACGAAAGTTTGGACACATACCCCTCACAAACCGGAGCAACTCACTAGAAGGTTCGTGGTTCCAAGAGGGAACAATGCATGTTTGATGACGGACAGGAGATAGCTTCCTCTTACGGCCTTCAATTTTTTTTCTATGTTTAACTTGCACTAATACAACTGTCATGTGGAAATTTGGAAAATTTCAGGGGTCATTTGACCTTTTAAAGATATTTAAGTTATTTTCTAACCATTTAATGACCGTAATTCAAATTTGAACTACATCTACATGCAACGCCTAACCATAACGGTTTGAAAAATCATATTTTTGTGTAATTGTGTGCGAGTTAAAAAATCATCAGACGATGTAAATATCTGGTGTTCAAAAAAGAAAATGTAAAGATCTGGCAAGACAACCGCCCACACGATTGGCACTCTATCTCGGGGCTCGAGGTTTGGTAGGTGAGTGGCGGGGATCATTAATCAGACACGATTCTACATTGGAAACCGTCAGCTATTATGTTTACACATAGATTTTGGCTATTATGTTCACACAGGGATTTTGCTGCGGGAATCATGTGTAATTCAAACTAAAGTACTCGTAAATTCCGGCGCCCGGCGTGTGTACTGTCCCCTTCGATCTAGATTCCGGCAGCCAATAAATACTACCTTGCTCACGTCGCCCCGCCTGCTTTCTCATCTACATCCTCCCCTCGCTCGCCCTCTCTCTCTCTCTCAAATCTCTGCCATGGCGCCGCCGGTCTGCCCATGCGCCGACGAGGAGTCGTCGTCCCCGAGGATGCTTACTCGATTAGTAGCGACGAGGACCCCTACGCGCCGCCTGACGAGGTTGCGCCGGACCCCCAACTTTGGATTGGTTTTGGGGCCAGTACAATCTTTGTCTGTGGAAGTCGCTGCCGTCGGCTAAGAAAGCCAGACAAGTGGCGTTCAAGAAGGAGATGGCGGAGGAGGAAGCCAGGTACCAGGCGACCTGTGATGCCCATGATGCCGCCAGGAAAAAGGAGGCGGCGGAGCTTTGGGGGCGGACGCGTCGTCGTGCCGAGGAGGTGTACGAAGACGGGTACTTCGTGAGGAAGGTCATAGGCACCGGGCGCCTCATCGCTGCGTGGAGGTGGGCCGATAAGCTCTAGCGTGCCACTGACGAGGAGCTCCGGTGGGTGCCCAATGAAATGGCAAAATCGGGCGCGTGCGTCTGCCAGCAAGAGGCAGATCGGTACGTCAAGCGCTGCGACGCGAAGGAGGCGGCATACTGCCTCCGCACTGGGAAGACACCGCGCACCAGGGAGCTGCTGGCGAGGGGCTGCCGGAATACTTGCCCAGGAGGGATTATTAGTTTTAGTATTGTTTGTTTTCAATTTTATGCATTGTACCTAGTATTTAAGTATCATCACGTATATGTGATGATATTATATATATATATTCTGTGATGAACTAATGAACATTATATATATATATATATATTATGAATTCCAATTTCTATCTGTTTTTGTATACTCCCTCCGTAAACTAATATAAGAGCATTTAGATCACTCTTATACTAAACGCTCTTATATTAGTTTACGGAGGGAGTACTAATTTGAATCTAGCTGTTATCATCCACATATACAGAATGGAAAGCGTATACCCACACATTGAAACAGAACATATAAGAACAGAGTACACACATTGAAACAGAGTAATAAGCAGAGCAATACTATGATTGCTGTGAATACATAGCTATCCACGTCGAAACAACTTTTCAAAATAGAACGCGTCCATGAGACCATGACCAGCAGCCCTTGCCTACGGTAGCTCTTGGCTCTGCCTGAACTCGTGGAGGCGTTTGTCCAAGCGGTCGACATGCTCGCAGTACATCTGGAGCATGATCTCGAGCTCCAAGTTGGCTATTTCATCGGAGATCACCAGCTCGAGGATGCGACAGCCGTGTTCCTCTACTGCACCCAGGTGGACACCTGGGCCAAGGTGGGGGGCGAGCCTATGGACCAGCGCTTTGGCATCCAGCGAGCCACGGACAAGGCGAACGACGGCACCCATGCAAACGGCGCGGCGGGCGTCCGGTGCAAGTACGGTGTGGCCGGCCTCTGGTGCAAGTACAACACTGAGGGCCTCTACCCATTCTTGGCAAGGAATGGGGGTACTGACCGGACGTGTACCCAACTGCGACACCGTGTCGACAGCAGGCAATCAATGATGGATCCGTTCTTGCTGTGCGGCATGCCGCGCCTCCCGCTCTGCGAAGCTCCAATGGCCTAGCCGTGCGGTGAGCCGCAGCCTATCAGCGTGGACGCGCCTAGCTTGCTCTACGGCGCACCATCGATCATGTTGTGCGGCGAGCTGTAGCCTATCGGCGCTCACATGCCTATCTTGATCCGCGATGC
Organism: Triticum aestivum; assembly: GCF_018294505.1. Classification (NCBI taxonomy): domain Eukaryota; kingdom Viridiplantae; phylum Streptophyta; class Magnoliopsida; order Poales; family Poaceae; genus Triticum; species Triticum aestivum. The sequence continues at coordinate 155,332,383 of NC_057794.1, read as the reverse complement.
TCAAGCGCCATGCGCCAAAGGTCTGCTCAACCCTAGCGATGACGCGCATCACATCGTCTTCCATCGCGTTGCCATGGAGCGCCTCGGCATCGACGGGCCGTGGCGCCTGCTCATTTTCCTCGTCGACGAGGTTGATGGCAGAGGCGGCGCTTTGGTGGGTTAGCATGGTTGGAAAAGGTGGATGTGCTACAGGCTGCGCTTGTCGCCTCAGTGCGTCACATGTTGCCTATGCGCAATATCGCTAGGTGGCGGGAAACAGGTGAGGAAATGGCGGGAAACAGTGGCGTGTTCATAAAACGCCATTAATTAATGGAAACTTAGCATAGAAGGAACATCGAGCTAGCACAAGAAGGAGATGATGATCAGATGAACACGGACCACACTAGGGAACTGTTTCTATTATTATCGGTATTCGCACACATTTCTGATTACAAATCTGTTTGCCGCGTATCACAAACATCTAGTTATATTGAACCATTTCTGCTCTCATGTCTCAACACAAACAGTTCATCCGAGTGAACCGCATGCCGTATATCGCACACACCTTTGATATTGCTGACCGTTTCTTTTGTGTTGCCTAATCACAAATAGTTCATCCGAGTGAACCGTATGCTATACATCACACACACCTTCATCTGGCTGCCCGTTTCTTCTGTTCCTCCTCATCGCAAACAGTTAATCAAGCTAAACCGTATGCCCTGCATCGCACACGCGACTAAAATCTGAACCGTGTTTGATGCATCCTCCATCGCAAACGTTTTGCACCTTTTTTGATAGTTTTTTACACCACAGTTTGCGATTATGGCATCACACACAGTTTCGTCGAAGGGTCTCTGATCATAGTGTCGCGTTAGCAGCATCCTGCAGTAGTGTCAAATCCTACCAACATGAGAATCGTGGAGCTCTTATAGCAAAAAAGTTACTATGGCACCTAGGGTTTCACTGTGACGCTTGGGTATTTACCTGGTCTATAACTAGGGCAGTAGGGGTCCCAGATTCATTTTCACCCCGTGCCCGCTCAAGTCCTTCTTCTTTCTCTCGCCCCTATTATTCTCGCGCCTATTCGAGCTCTCAACCTCCGTCAACACTGGAGTTCTCCTGTTTCCGCCATCACTGTTGGGGCTCGTCTGCATCATCCTAATTGTATCCATGAAGTTCGGGAGCTCTGAACACCACCGTTGCAAATTTGTAAGCTCCATTTTTATCTCTGTTATACTTCATTGTCACGGTTCTTTGCAGTTTGTCAATAGGTCATCATAGTTCATTCGCAATCGACCGTAGTTTGTTTGTAGATCTATTTGTAATCGATTGTAGTTTGTCTATAGATATTTCCACCAATGCTTACTACAGCGCCTCCACAATCCATGCATTATTATGCTGATCTGTCTATTGCCATGGTAGATTTCCTTTGCTGAGGCATCTAGTGTTTGTCACCATAGCTAGGTTTTACCATCTTTTACTGACCTCCAGCTTACAGAGTTAGTGAATATCGGCTTACTGCCTCTGAAAGAAGAGATTGCTTGGCGTGCACCTGAAGAGGAAACCTGACCCCTTTGATGTCCATTATGCAACTTTATTCTTGTAGACTCGTGTTGGGCCTCCAACCGCAGAGTTTTGTAGGACAGTAGCAATTTCCCCTCAAGTGGATGACCTAAGGTTTATCAATCCGTGGGAGGCATAGGATGAAGATAGTCTCTCTCGAACAACCTTGCAACCAAATAATAAAAAGTCTCTTGTGTCCCCAACACACCAAATACAATGGTAAATTGTATAGGTGCACTAGTTCGGTGAAGACATGGTGATACAAGTGTAGTAATAATAGTAGATATTGATTTTTGTAATAGGAACAATAATAACATCAAGGTAGCAATTGATAAAACGAAGCACAAACGGTATTGCAATGCTTGAAAATGAGGCCTAGGCTATGTACTTTCGCTAGTGCAATCTCTCAATAGTGCTAATATAATTGGATCATATAACCATCCCTCAAGGTGCGATGAAGAATCACTCCAAAGTTCTTATCTAGCAGAGAACATAAGAAGAAATTGTTTGTAGGGTATGAAACCATGTCAAAGCTATTCTTTCCGATCAATCTATCCTAGAGTTCGTACTAAAATAACACCAAGCTATTCTTTCTGATCGATCTATCCAAGAGTTCATACTAAAATAACACCATATGATACACATCAACCAACTCTAATGTCACCAAGATACTCTGATGTCACTATGAGTATCCGTGAGTTGATTATACGATATGCATCAAACAATTTCATATTCATAATACTCAATCCAACATAAAGGACCTCAAAGAGTGCCCCAAGATTTCCAACGGAGAAACAAAGACGAGAACATGAATCAACCCCTATGCATAGGTTACCCCAATGTCACCTCGGGGTGTCGAAACAGGGTCCAGATTGGTTTTTCGTGGCTACATAGGCTTGCGGCGACGGAACTTCTGATCTAGGGTTATTTATGGTGGTTTCTCTATTCATAGGATTTTTCAGCGTTGGAATCACGCGAAGATGGGCCTCAAGGTGACCAGAACCCACCGGGGCAAGCCTGACCCCTGTGGCGCACCCTGGTGGGTTGTGCCCACCTCGTGGCTCTTCTGGCCCTCCCACAAAGCTCTAGTGCCTCTTTTGTTCCAAAAATCGTCAAAAAGTATTGTTGCATTTGGAGAACTTTTACTTCTGCACAAAAACAACACCACAATAGTTTCGCTGAAAACAGTGTCAGTCCGGGTTAGTTCCATCCAAATCATACCAAAACCATATAAAATTGTTGTAAACATGGCATGAGTACTTCATAAATTATAGATACGTTGGAGACATATCAACATCCCCAAGCTTAATTCCTACTCGTCCTCGAGTAGGTAAATAATAAAAGAAATAATTTATGAAGTGTGAATGCTAACAAAGTGCATAAGTTTGATCAATGATAATTTCAATCACTTTTCCTAACATCATAACAACAACTTATTTCTCACAAAACTCGTCATGTTAAGCCAGCAACCAATTCACATGTTATGGTTCAAACAATAAATTCTCATGAAACTTAACAACCTATGTTCTTAGTCACCAAGAAATTGCAATTCAACTTATTCAACAAAGTCTAAGTAAGAGCTCCACATACTCAATCATCATATAGTCTTCTATGATTGCTAGTACTCAAAGCATATTCCTAGAACAAATGGCATCCATCGAACACAGAGAAAGATAGGGGCTTAATATTTTGCCTCCCAACTCATTTATCATAGAGATAATTGTCAACAATAGTAAATCATGATAAAATATATTTGACTAGTCATATGTTCCTAGATCTTTCCCCACCACATGATGCTTGCCAACTAAAGAGTAATTGAGGTTGAAATGGGAATGCATACTATTGACTCTTGCATAAAAGTAAATACTGAAAAGTAAAAGATAGGCCCTTCGCAGAGGGAAGCATAGGTTGTCATGTGCTTTTTATCTGGATGCCCAAGCTCTTAATGCAGATGAATGTCATGTTATATTGCCCCTTATGATAGCAACCTTTATTATGCAGTCTGTCACTTTTATTACTTTGCCATCACAAGTTCGTACAACGCTCAATTTTCCCTTACAATAAAAGATCAAACATATTCAGTAGCAATTTTTATTGCTTTATGCACCGTTGAAAACTTACTTGAAGGATCTTATTCAATCCATAGGTAGGTATGGTGGACACTCATGGCAAGAAACTGGGAGGGTTTTTGTATGCACAAGTAGTATCTCTACTTAGTACGAATTTTTGGCTAGCAAAAGGTCCTAGGCAAACATCACATGTTGGAGGATCCATAACAATATAACTTCTATGCAAATATACCCAAACATAAATCATTACATTGTCTTCTTGTCCAACTTCAACTAACTTGATCAAGTTTGAAAATAAATAATGGGTATTCACAATCATAGAAGATGTCTAAGATAATATATTTGTTTGTGAAAGTTCTCTTCCTTATACTATTCATGAATTGCTTGTATGACCAATATTGTGATTGTCAAGCTTGAAAAGATTTCACTTTCTAAACCCAATGTGAAGCCACTGAACATGTAGTTTCAACTTCATGATATTCAATTCATTCAACAATTTACTCTTTGGATATAAGTGAAGCACGAGAGTAAATGGCAAACTACTCCAAAAAGATATAAGTGAAGATCAAATGAGTAGTTAAATAAATGGGTAGCATTCGCAGACTTGTTCTTATTTAAAAACTTTTAGATCTAAGTATTTATTAAAATATCAAGAAAACAAAATGACATTTTAAGAATAGCACAACACATGTGAAGAAGCTAAAACTTAGGCTCAACCGATACTAACCGATAATTGTTGATGAAGAAAGGTGTGATGCCTACCGGGGCATCCCCAAGCTTAGATGCTTGAGACTTCTTGAAATATTATCTTGGGATGCCTTGGGCATCCCCAAGCTTGAGCTTTTGTGTCTCCTTAATTCCTTTTATATCCCGGTTTCCCTAAATCTTAAAAACTTTGTCCACACAAAACTCAATAAGAACTCGTGAGATAAGTTATTATAAATCAATCCAAAAACCTTATCATTCTCTATTGTAGAAAATCACTAAAATTATGATTTAACATTGCATACTAGATGCCTCTGCATATTTAATAGTCCTATCCTCAAATAGAATCACTAAACAAGCAAACATATGCAAACATAACAACAATCTGTCAGAACAGTACAGTCTGTAAAGAATGCAAGAAGATTCATACTTCTGCAACTCCAAAAATTCTAGAAAATTACCACACTGTAGACAATTTTTTTGACATAGCTTATTGTGTAAAAATTTCTAGATTTTATCATGTCCTGACATTTTTTAACAATTCAGACAATGATAGAAAACTTTGTGTTTTCAAACTGACACATATAGACTTGCAAAATAAGCATGATAAAGGCTATACTTAACATTTTTTATTGAAATGAAAGATGCAAAACATTATTGTAAATAGCTGCAAGCAAATATCAACAAAATAAAATGACACTCCAAGTAAAACTCATATCATGTGATGAATAAAAATGTAGCTGCAAGTGAGGTTACCGATAATGTTGGAGACGAAAGAGGGGATGCCTTCCGGGGCATCCCCAAGCTCAGTTGCTTGGGTATTCCTTGAATATTACCTTGGGGTGCCTTGGGAATCCCCAAGCTTAGGGTCTTGACACTCATTATTCTCCTCATATCGATATCTCATCCAAAACTTGAAAACTTCAATCACACAAAACTTAGTGAAACTTCGTGAGATAGGTTAGTATGATAAAGGCAAATCATTCACTTAGGTACTGTCAAAGACAAGATTCATAATTGTTCTCACACAATTTCTACTGTACCATATCATTTCCACAATTTATATCACTTAATATAAGCTATGGAAACACTAAAGCAAGCAAAATATGCATTGAAAATAGAATCTGTCAAAAACATAACAGTCTGTAATGATCTGAACAATGACCATACTTTTGTAAGCTCAAAAATTCTGAAAAATTAGGACAACGTATACCATTTGTATACCAATCATCTGTAAAAATATATAATTTTATCACATTCCAGTGAATTTAAAAAATTCTATTACTGGAAGCAAAAGTTTAAGTTTTTGCACAGAATCAAGTCAACTATCATCCACACTATCCCAAAGGTTTTACTTAGCACTTTATTGAAACAAAATCTATAAAACATGATCACTACAATAGCTTAATCATGTGAGCACACAAAAATAATAGGTAAAAGTGTTGGGTTGTCTCCCAACAAGCGCTTTTCTTTAATGCCTTTTTAGTTAGGCATGATGATTTCAATGGTGCTCACATAAAAGACAAGAATTGACAAACAAAGAGAGCATCATAAATCACATGGCAAGCACATTTAAGTCTAATCCACTTCCTATGCATAGGGACTTTGTGAGCAAACAATTTATGGGAGCAAGAATCAACTAGCATAGGAAGGCAAAACAAACATAACTTCAAGATTTTCAACACATAGAGAGGAAACTTGATATTGTTGAAATATCTAGAAGCATATATTCCACCCTCATAATAATTTTCAGTAGCATCATGAGTTAATTCAACAATATAACTATCACATAAAACATTCTTCTCCTGACCCACAAGCATAGAAATTTTATTACTCTCCACATGAGCAAATTTATTCTCATGAATTGTAGTGGGAGCAAACTCAACAAAATAACTATCATGGGATTGAAAATTAAAATCATGATGACAAGTTTCATGGTTATCATTATTCTTTATAGCATACATGTCATCACAATAATCATCATAGATAGCAAATTTGTTGTCGCAATCAATTGAAACCTCTTCCAAAATAGTGGATTCATCACTAAATAAAGTCACGACCTCACCAAATCCACTTTCATCAATATAATTATCATAAGTAGGAGGCATGATTTCATCATAATAATTTTGCTCATCAAAACATGGGGGACTAAAACATCATCTTCATCAAATATAGCATCCCAAGCTTATGGATTTGCATATCATTAGCATCATGTTATTCAAAGACTTCATACTATCAACATTACAATCATGCTCATCATTTATGCCAAACATTTTATTGAATTATTCTTCTATCAATTGAGCATAATTTCCCTTTCCATCATTTTCAAGAAAGACATGATAAAGACGAATAATATGAGGCAACCTCAATTCCATTTTGTGTAGTTTTCTTTTATAAACCAAACTAGTGATAAACAAGAAACTAAAAGATTCAATTGCAAGATCTAAAGATAGACCTTAAAGCACTCACTTCCCCAGCAATGGCGCTAGAAAAGAGCTTGATGTCTACTATGAAAATTTATTCTTGTAGACTCATGTTGGGCCTCCAAGCGCAGAGTTTTGTAGGGCAGTAGCAATTTTCCCTCAAGTGGATGACCTAAGGTTTATCAATCCATGGGAGCCGTAGGATGAAGATGTTCTCTCTCAAACAACCATGCAACCAAATAGAAAAAAGTTTCTTGTGTCCCCATCACACCAAATACAATGGTAAATTGTATAGGTGCACTAGTTCGGCGAACACATGGTGATACAAGTGTAGTAATAATAGTAGTTATTGATTTTTGTAATAGGAACAAAAATAACAGCAAGGTAGCAATTGATAAAACGAAGCACAAACGGTATTGCAATGCTTGAAAATGAGGCCTAGGGTACGTACTTTCGCTAGTGCAATCTCTCAATAGTGCTAATATAATTGGATCATATAACCATCCCTCAAGGTGCGATGAAGAATCACTCCAAAGTTCTTATCTAGCAGAGAACATAAGAAGAAATTGTTTGTAGGGTATGAAACCACCTCAAAGCTATTCTTTCCGATCAATCTATCCTAGAGTTCGTACTAAATAACACCAAGCTATTCTTTCTGATCGATCTATCCAAGAGTTCATACTAAAATAACACCATACGATACACATCAACCAACTCCAATGTCACCTAGATACTCCAATGTCACCGCGAGTATCTGTAAGTTGATTATACGATATGCATCAAACAATTTCATATTCATAATACTCAATCCAACACAAAGAACCTCGAAGAGTGCCCCAAGGTTTCTACCAGAGAAACAAAGACGAGAATGTGCATCAACCCCTATGCATAGATTACCCCAATGTCACCTCAGTAATCCGCGAGTTGAGTGCCAAAACACATATCAAGTGAATCAATATGATACCCCATTGTCACCAAGGGTATTCATAGCAAGACATACATCAAGTGATCTCAAATCCATAAAAGTATTCAATCCGAGAAAAGTGAAATCTCAAAGGGAAAACTCCATTCATCACAACAAGATAGAGAGGGAGAAACACCATATGATCCAACTATATTAACAAAGCCCGGGATACATCAAGATCGTGCCTACTCAAGAACACGAGAGCGAGAGAGGGAGATTAAACACATAGCTACTCGTACAAACCCTCAGCCCCGAGGGTGGACTACTGCCTTCTCATCATGGTGGCCGGCGGGATGATGAAGATGGCCAGCGGTGATAATTTCCCCCTCCGGCAGGGTGCCGGAACGGGGTCTAGATTTGTTTTTCGTGGCTGCGGAGGCTTGCGGTGACGGAACTTCTGATCTAGGGTTATTTCTGATGGTTTCTCTATTTATAAGATTTTTCAGCGTTGGAATCACGCAAAGATGGGCCTCGAGGTGACCACAACCCATCGGGGCAAGCCACTCCCCTCTGACGTGCCCTGGTGGGTTGTGCCCACCTCATGGCTCTTCTGGCCCTCCCACAAAGCTTCTAGTGCCTCTTTTGTTCCAAAAAAACGTCAAAAAGTTCCGTTGCATTTAGAGAACTTTTATTTCTGCACAAAAAACAACACCACAGTAGTTCTGCTGAAAACAACGTTAATCTGGGTTAGTTCCATCCAAATCATTCCAAAACCATATAAAATTGTTGTAAACATGGCATGAATACTTCATAAATTATAGATACGTTGGAGACGCATCACCCAGCCAGGCCAAAATGAGGTTGTCATGGTTGCTGATCATCTCAACAGGGGCTTCAAGCCGCCTGGTTTCTGGTTCTTCCAGAACATGCTCCAATACTACAACTTGAGGCCTTATGACCTTGCTCCAAATTCCATCCTTTAACTTGAGCAATTTCCAAGTCTTTTGCAAAGACTGTCTTCAAATGGAACCAACGGTGAGCTTATTCCAAGAACTTATCTACTTCAACAAACATAACGAATGCAATGGAGGGCCAGCCTTGGAATGTGGGGGAGTAACAATCCAAAAGCGTAGGGATTGCATCTTCCCTAAGATGAAATTGGTGAGTCATCCCAAGGGATGGCAAAAGACTTTTTTCTACTGCAAGGAGACTTCTCCAAAAGGCCAGAACCCACTGGTTATCGTGTCAACTGGCTTGAATATCCCAACAGTTGACTTCTCATGCACTACTAAGAGAACAAAAAGCATTCAAAAATTTCTATTAGAAGATTAATGCCCTAATAGCTCATGGGCTCAAATGACGGACCTAACCTGGTGTTGGGTTGGTTGGCATATCCAACCTCTGAGTGTTAGGACCCGCCTGCTCCATGAATACACAAGGCAGCCGGATGATGATATACACTATAGTCGCAAAGAACTGACCCCAAATAATCTTGTCAAAGCCACCAAGAAACTCCTGGGAGGGCCCCATGAGCAGATATGAATTGTAGGTTTTGTTGCTTTCGAGGCCAATAACTCGGCCCCTATGGTATGTGTCTTTGACCCGTTTCATACGCTTCATGCATCTTCCCTCCTTTATTTGTTTTTATGAAGCCGCCTTATATTTTTTCAGCCAGAAAACGACTATTGGAAAACTGACTTTTGAGCTCCTACTACTCCAGATGAGGAGAAGGTAGAAGAAGAAGAGGAAGAAGAGGAATCCAACAAGGTAGTAGAACTTGACTCCCTTGGGCAACTTCATAATGAACTTGTTGATGCCATCTCTTCACATGATAACACGGGAACCAGTAAGCGAGTACAACAGGAGGAAACCCCGACTGGCTGTCAAAAAGTAAGATTCTCACATATGTTAGCTCACTTGGATCCATTCTTACCTTTGAAGATGCAATAGCACGCTGAAAGCAAGAAGAGAACAACCCGGAGTTCTGGTACATACAACCTTCATGAAGGTATTTCAAATGAGTCGTCACCTCGCCGGGCTCGTAGACAAGAGCAGCTAAGTCCATCTTCTTCCTTCCCAAGAGCCAGCCAAATGAAGACCTCGATGGACCCATCTGATCCATTTTATCATACTTCACCGCCTTCATAAAAAAGTCCCGAGCAAGCCAGCTGCCCGAGTTTACCATAAACTCTAGGTAAGCTCACATACCTTATTATGTAATTTCATTTGACTTGTTATTTCTTCATTTGACATATCTTTGGTTGAGACAGGGCCAAAGCGATCTTGAAGGAGAAACTGACTGAATCTTATGTGGCTGCAACTGATGTTGAAATGAGTACTTTGACCATCGCGACGACAACCACGAAAGACCCGACAGGGAGTGAGATGGCTTTTACCGACCAGGCTCTTCCTAAATCAGATGTTGAGGAACCGGCTCTGAATGAGACGGTTTTTAATGATCGAACTCTTCCATATGAGGACACTGAAGATGAAAAGATAGAAGACCCTACCAGTAACAAACTGGCCGACGGCGAGTGTGCACATGATGATGTAATGATTACTGGTGAGATGCATGCTCGATCGCCAAATACTTCTAGTAATCTTTCAAAGATGCTTGTTGAGGAAAAGCCGCCCTTGCGCCAAGAACCAGCTCATGCCACTCTTCTATAGGGGTATGAAGAGATTAGCATGGCAGCCTTGTATCAATAATAAGAGACCTCACTCATGCAAAAACAAACTGATGAGAGTGCACAAGTTGCACTTCTAAAGAAAAAAAATATGAGGTGTGTCTTTTTATCCTTATCTCTGTACCTGGAAATTCTTCTTGGAAAGATTACTTGGAGGTTGTGTAGAAGAAAATGCATTTTTAGATGTAGCCCCCAAGTGTCGGGTTGTGTGCTTGCAGTAACCCAGGACTTGTGTTAATTAATTGTAACTTGAGCTTCAAATGGTGTAGCCCCCAAGTGTCGGCTTGCCTTCCTACGATGGTCTGGGACTTTAAACTTTAGTCTTGAACGTTGTGTGTGTGTGTGTGTGTATAAACACATTTCTGATCACGTGATTAGAATATTATTCTGATCAAAACCTGAACTTCTCGAGTTACACAACCTGAACTTCCGCCTGTAGGAACCCGACCTTCGAGCTATCTTCGCAACCGTGTCTCCCCGCGCGAATTTTTCTGGCCAGTCATGTTCTATGTCATGTAAGTGTAATCTGCAAACAGTTTTAGCAACTAAATGCCCGTTTTAAATAGGAATATCGCTCATTGGCGAATTTGCTCTCGTGTCATGATGAAACATGCCTCTATTGCAATTTTACTGCCTCACTTGTCTGACCTGAACTTTCCCTAGTGCTAGGTTGAACTTCCGCCAACATTGCCCAAATGGGGCTTGCGATATACCGTTGGCAAGCTATGGACATGAGTATCATGACCCAAGTTAAATTTTTGGCAAAATGTAAGTGGTTTAAGAGCAGTTTTGAAAACCGTTTTTTCACCATACAAAAATCATGAATCGTATTTTTGATCGCATTTCTAAACCGTTTATTGGATAGAGGAAAATAATATGGCATTGGAAAGCTACTGCAAAACCGCTCCTTCCACATGTTGAAATATTTCTCTAATTCCCTATGGTTAAAGAGTAATTTGGAAAATCATAAAATTTCACAAACCGAACAGCCGAGTTCATATTTTTGATGACATTTATAAACGGCTAATCCAATTGAGGCAAATGATATGGTGTTGGAAAGGTTATGGAAATGCACTATTTTATCATGTTGAAAGTTTTTTCTAATTTTGAACGGTTTAAAAGTAATTTATAAAATGGTACAAGTTCCACCGAGTTTGTATTTTCGAGTTAATTTTTAACCGTACATCCGAATGCAGCAAATGATATGGCGTTCGAAATCTTGAGAAAATGCAAAACTTTTTGGTATATATTGTTTCTCCCAATTTCTTACTGTTTTAAGTCAATTTTGAAAATGGCTAAAAATGTTTTTTGCCGTAATTTCTACAAACTTTATCGGAATAGAGCAAATAATATACCGTTGAAAATCTATGGAAAATGTGAAACCTTTTCATTTAGATGGTTTTCTCTGATTCCTAGCCGTTTTCAAGTAATTTTGAAAACAGTGAGATCATGCGTTTTGCCTTTATCGCAATACAGATTCTTTGAAAATGCACCGAGTGAAGAACTTGAACTTCTGGGCATGTCTACTTGAACTTTACTCTATTTTATGTGCTTTTTTTGCTCGTATCTCTCCATCCACTCATCGGAATTGAGCAAGTGATATACCGATGGAAAGCTGCTGTAAACACACAACTTTCCCATGTTGATTATTTTTTCATACTCGTGAAGGTTTTAAAAGCTTTTCATCTGAAATTCATTCAGTGTAGTAGTTGAACTTCCTGCTATTTTCATGTTGAACTTCTATGACATATTTTTGTTTGTAATTTTCTCATTCATTCGTCAATGTTACACAAATGATATTCGTTATGTACAAACCTCTCTCACAATATATTTTTAATTTTCTCTGACCGAGGACTTGAACTTACATAAATGATATTCCTGTCGTTTTGAAATAAATTAGAAAATGACGAGATCATGATTTCTGCCTTCATCACGAATGGAAATGCACTGCGTGAAGTAGTTGAACTTCTCGGACTTGTCTGTTTGAACTTCACTCTGTTTTTGTCGTGCTATTTTTTTCCCGTAACTCCCAAACCACTTACCGGAATTGAGCAAATGATAGACCGATGGTAAGCTGTTGAAAACACGTGGCTTTTTTCGTGTTGATCAATTTTTCATACTCGCGACGGTTCAAAATATTTTTTAAATGCGTAAATATGTGTTTTTAATGGTACACATAAATTTTTCAAACCATTCATCAGAATATAGCATATAATATACCGTTGAAAAGCTTATGAATAGGAGCATCTTTTTCATGTAGACAGACGTTGCAAATTTTTGTCATTTGATAACAGTTTTCAAAATGGCAAACACAATGTTGTTTTTGCCTGTTTTTTACATGTAATTGAAGGTAGGACGTCTCTTACTAGATATCTTGAACTTCACCGGGAGGAGCACGTGAACATCATGCAACAAACCTTTTAAGCTTTTAGTTTTCTATTCTTACATTCTTATCTAAAACGCATTCCGTGTAGTAGTTGAACTTCCCGCTGCTTTCACCTTGAACTTCTGTCACATATTTTTGTTCAACCTCTCTCACAAGAATGTTGGAACTTTTAGCAAAAAAAATTTAAACTTTGCTTTTTTATTATTTTTTCTCATACGAAACACACATCATGCAATATGTGAACTTCCAGCAGATATCAATTTGGACTTCTCTCTATTTCGCTTTAGTAACGGGAAAAAAAAATCTGATTTTGTGTAGACATTGAACCGCTCTAACTTTTTTATTTGAACTTCTTTTGTGTATTTTTAGAAATGCGAAGATTGGAGTTTTTGTTAGAAACATCGAACTTCTTCCTTATTTCAAATTGAACTTATTGTTCTCATTCTTTAGTAACTAGAAAATCCAATTTTTTTTAATAAATATCAAACCGCTCTGCCTTTTCCAATTGAACTTCTTGTTTTATTTGAACTTCTTGTTTTATTCTTTTGTGTAGACATTTAACCGCTCTGCCGTTTTTTGAAATTGAACTTCTTTGTTTTAATCTTTAGTATTGGGGAAATATGAATTTTTATAAACATCAAGCCGCTTCATATTTTTAAATTTTGGAATTCTTGGTGTTATTCATTAGTAACGGGAAAAGTCCTAGTTATGTAATAAATATCAAACTGCTAAATTATTTGAAGTTAAACTTCTAGGTCTTATTTTTAAAAGTGGGAAAATCTATTTTTATAAACTTTTCGAGCTGCTCAGTTTTTATAATTTGACCTTCTTGGTATTAAAAAGAGTACGCATTGGTGTACTCTTGTTGGTGTAATTTTAAATAATGGGGGAAATCACAGTTTCGTAGTAAACATCGGACCGCTCCATTAATTAGATTTGAACTTCTAGTTTTTTTAGAAATGGAGAAAGCCGTTTTTGAACTTCTTAGTTTATTCTTTAGTAATGGGGAAAATCATAGTTTCGCAATAACATCGTACTACTCCGTTAATTAAATTTGAACTTCTAGTTTTTTTCTAGAAATGGGGAAAACCATTTTTGAACTTCTTACTTTTTTATTTAGTAATGGGGAAAATCATAGTTTCATAATAAACAACGGACTGCTCTGTTAATTAAATTTGAACTTCTAGTTTTTAACAGAAATGGGGAAAACCGTTTTTTAACATCTTTTGAAGTGCTTCATTTTTTTTACAATTTTGGTTGTTTTGTATCATAATAAACATTGAACTACCCCATTATTTAAATTTGAACTTCAAGGTTTCTTTGGAATGGGAAATCCCCTTTTTTATAAACTTTTTGAACTGCCCCTTTTTTCAATTTTGAACTTCTCGGTTTAATCTTTTAGTCATAGTGAAAAATATGTTTTGTTAAAAACTTTGAACTTCTCTGTTTTTTTTCTTATTTCAACTTTTTAATTATTAAAAAAAGAAAATTCCTTGGGAAAAATAATTTGTACAAACGTTGTCTTTTAGAAAATGCTCACTTGTTTTAATTGAACTTCAACATTTCTATTCGTCATTCTTGAAGGAGTGTAATTGAAAACAATGGCAAGGTAGCTGAAAGGTACTATCATACCTCTCTAACAAGATACCACCCTTTTTGTTGTTGTTTTTGAGCTTGTGGGGATTTCGTATGAAATTTGATGCTTTTTTAACCCCGCCCTTAAGTTTTTTATGAACTTCTAGTTTTCATGACAACACTACTGTGTGTATTTTGTAATTCCTCATTTTTTCCTTCTTATTTTATGAACTACTGAATCTTTTTGTTTTCTAAATACATGGTGATAGAGAGGTAATAGGGTTGAACTTCTTGGTCATCAATTCAAGAACCTTTTCACATAAATAATCATTGCCTATAAAAATGCACATTTTTGGGGTCATATACATCCATTTGAAACAGCACCATGACAACCAAGAGAAGCAATGTGCAATAGTGTAGCAATTTTAGAATGACAAGGTTGTACACTAGGTTAGTTGACTAACAACTTTGTGTCCTGTCAGAATTTTTCAGAGATACAACTTAAACATATAGATACAATTAAACTCCAGACCATCTGTGCTATCGTCATAGTGGAGAGAGAATGGAGGTCTGGTGCTCGATCGTTGTGCCGACGGAGTAGAGTGCAGGCATGCTGGAGGAGGGAACAGATCCTCTAACATCACGAAGGGATGTCACGAAGCTCCAGTGCAAATCCAGTGCAAAACAAAGAAGGGATGTCACGGTTACTATAGCTATATGTACTGTAGAAAGTTACTGTTCATAGAAAATAAATCTGAAATTGATTTTATTGCACCATAATTTTGTTTGGATGTAAGTTTTGTAAATGTATACTGTAGATTTGTAATTTGCAAATTAATTCAAGTCATTTTAGCCTTAATCATATGGATGTGAAGAAGGGATGTCACGGTATTGTATCTTCCCTAATATCCCTTCGTGATGTTAGAGGATCTCGTTTCGCTGGAGGAGGGTGCACCGTACATTTTCTCATATAATAGTCTGTTAGTTCCGTTGCATTATTAGAACAGTACCAAAATACTGTAGGGAGCCAATTATTCAGAGTAGTATGTGTAGAGGAAAAATACATTAAATAATTTGTTCTCCTTCTTACGATAAGACAAAAAGCAACAAGAACCGCAGCAGCGCCGGACTCTAGAGGGTGACGAGCATGGACCCCACCGCACTCCAGCTCCTCGACCTCGGCAAGAAAGAGCACGCAGTATGCAGCAGCCCTGGACTCCAGCGCCTCGACACCAAGGCAGCTCTGCAATGTCTCAGATGGTGCCGAGCTGAACTTTTAAATGCCACTTGGAAGTGCACACTTCTCTATTTTGTATTGCAAAAATATCTAACACAAGTCGGGGTATAAAAAGCAAGAAGTTTGCAAAAAACAACAAGAAATGCACCAGCCAAGCAGATCAGGCTGAACCTACACGATTGCGAGCAAAGAAGGTACGGTGGTGAGGCTTCTCGAAAGATCGAGGGATGGCGAACTCATAACAACTCCCCGCACATGGATTTGGACTGCAGCGACGCAGTTCTCGAACTACATCTCTGTGTAGTGGAGTTCCACCAGCGGGAACTGGGAGGCAAGGGAGCTTGTCGAGGAGTGCGGGGGATTCAGTTGGGGAGGAGCTAGAGGTAGAGGTGTTCATCATCACCAGAAGGTGGCAGAGAGGAGGGGTTGCACGCCTCGCCGGAGACAGATCTAGGAAGAGACGATGTCAGCCGGCGGCTGGAAGTGTGGCGGGATGCGGGGCTCTGAGATGTGGCGGCCGTGAGTGGTGAATCGCACGTTAGCGGCTGGATCCTCGGGTGGCGGCGCCTCTGGTTGGGGCATTGCGGGGGCGGCGGTGGCGCCTCAGGTTGGGGCGTGGCAGGGGGGCGTCTCTGGTTGGGGGCGGGCCGGCTACACTACTAGAATAGTGCCCGGGACATCAATCTATAAACCTTCCAAGTAGAATATGATGCTGATAATAAGATCATGGATGCGCCCAAGCCCCAGCCATTTCTATTATCGTCAAAGAATAAAGGTCCTTTCCCTTTGCATAAGCCATCTCTAGCAGCACCATCCGGCTCTGGAACTCCAATGGTGCCGGCTCCTCCTCGAGCAAGTACACAAGGTGAGGAGGACGAAGATAGGACCATGGATGCACTTGCCTTGATTTATAGGCCAGTACGTGAAGGAGCTATTTTTTTTATTAATTTGCACAAATATTACGCTCAAAAAATAATTTTCGAAAATAATACATCGTCGGCCCACGGCAGGCCGAGTGGACCTAGTCGGCCCACAGCAGGCCGACTGAGTCCCTATCGGCTAGCTGCTGGCCGATTGGCCTGTCGGTCACCAGTTGAGGTCCAGTCGGCCAATAGTGGGCCGACAGAGCCTAATTGGCCTGCTGTGGGCCGACAGGGAAAAAATGGCCAGCTGCGGGCCGACAGGGACTAATTGGCCTGCTGTGGGCCGACTAGTGCATGCCACCATTTTTTTCCCGAACGCTCCCTGGATTTTTTTTATAAACTATGACGTATTTCGTGCAACCCTTTGCCCGTAATATTTTCCCGCCATATGTTCGCGCCAACTCTTTCCCGCCATATGTTCGCGCCAACTCTTTCCCGCCACCCGTTTCCCGCCATATGTTCGCGCCAGCTCTTTCCCGCCACCCGTTTCCCGCCATACCGCAGTCGTTCTTTCCCGCCATTTTCTCATCCCTACCTATAAAACCCCCTTCAGACAGAGGAGGATAAGCATTCCAGTGTAGTGTAGTTGAGATGTCCCATTATCCTTTTGATCGTAGTTTTCACCCTGAGATGAGCAGGACTCTTTTGAGGCTAGCTACCGATTTCAGGATGGACAATAGGATAGTTCCATGGGACGAACTCACCGGTAGTGACACCATAATGAATGAGCTGGCTCACGAATTACGTATGTCTGGGTGGCCTGAAAGGACCTATGCGGAGGTACGTATAGAACTTCTTAGGTTGCATGCAAGGTGGAAGAAGGTAGTGGAGCCGGAGAGTGAAACTTTCAGCAGGACTGCAGAAAAGCATCCATTTTTATGGACTGAGGAGAGCGAGGACGAAGATGATATCTTCATGCCGCCGCTTCCGGGTTCTGCATCGTCAAAGAGCAAGAGTTTTGCATATTCCAAGGGCAAGAGTACTGCATCCTTGAAGGGCAAGAGTTCTGCATCGTTCAAGGGTAAGAGTTCTGCATTCTCGAAGGGCAAGAGTTCTGCATCGACGGAGGATGATGATGATGACTTCACGTAGTTTTTATGATGTATGTTGTAAGTTTAGTCGTATGTACCGTTAATTTAGATGTAGTTCTATCTAGTTGTTTATAATGTCTTGTTGTATGAGCATTATGTTCTATCTAAATACGATGTTGTAGTTCGGATAACAGAGTACTAAAATAGAGTAGGCATATGTCTCATACATAAGTACATAGTCATTTGTCTCATACATAGAATAGACATAAGTCTCAGACATAAGTAGATGGTCATGTCTCTACTGATAGATGGAAGCGTCAGTGACGACGTCTGGCCTGGCGGGGAGGCGGATCTGGATGCGGCAACCATCCGAACCTGTTAGGTGGCCTAATGTTACGAGGAGGAATTTCAGACTCTCCCTGGTCATGCTGTGTATCCTGTGTGGGGCCTGGTGGAGGAGTCGAATACATGTTCATCCACTGGGTGTGCTGCGACATCTGAGCATGTATGTTCTCCTCGGGATGTTGATCACTCCCCCACGTATCATGTGATGCTGACATAGACGCATGATATCTGTAGTCTCCTGCACGATGGAACGTTTAGTCATGAAGAATGAGGTCGCCTCAATTAATATTGAAAACAATAAAAATGAAGACACTTACCTGCTGGTTGCGACGGCTGCTCTGGCTCAAACACGAAGCTCGATGAGGGACCGTGCTGCTGTGGCTGTGGAGAAAACACGAAGCTCGACGAGGGACCGTGTTGCTGTGGCTATGGAGAAAACACGAAGCTCGACGTGGGACCATATTGCTGTGGTTGCTGCCACGTTGAACTGCCAGGTTGGTCAGAATAGGGTGGCCTGGTTGTCGGCTGATGTGCTAGACGTGGACGTGGTTGATGTCAGTGCATGGAGTGACGCGGCTACTGCTGCTGGTGCTGAACAACGTCGGTTCTCCGGGTGCACGTGATAGCCTCGTACACAGTCCGTATCTTGTTCTGAATTCGTTCCAAGAAGGGCTGTAGCACTGGACGGTGCTGAAGAAGAGGTCCAGACGATAGTGATCGTCCAAAGGTGGTCACGTCCTGGTAGAGTTCGTGTGTCAAGGTAGCCTGCAAATTTCCATGACGATTAATAATGTATGTCTCTTGCACGTCAAAGTATGTGACAACATTACTTAAAGAAAATATATCTTACCGCGTACTGCCTAGAGCCCGAAGTGTCATAGCTCGGGTACATATCCGATGGAGTAGGATTCGGTATCTCCTCTGGGTGGGAGTGCTCAACGATGCGTAATCGTGTTCCGGTCATGTAGCGCCGCAAATAGAGATTGAATTTATCGAGATCAAAATTGTGATTCTCATGCCATAGATGTGTGTTTGCTGTCTCCCATTCTATAACATACGAGTCTAGTCTAACTAGCCAGTCAGCAGTTGTCCTGGTCATGCCCTTCCTTGTCGTCCTAAAATTGTGGTGTGTGTTCAACAATTACCTAAAGCTTCGAATGGAGTACTATGAAAGATAATGCAACATTGAAAAATTAGTTAATACCTGTGGATGTGTGCTGGCACTGGGTTCTCTATAGGGGGAGGCTGCTCCAACTGCAGAAGACCAAATTGCCTCATAACCCTCTGTTGTGCCATCTCCTCGACGAAGACATCGAAGATGATTTTTGATTTTGTCATCCAGTAATCTCGGTCCCTTGTGCATAGCACAGACAGACCACCAGGGCATCTCGCTTGTATGGCTACTTCCGTGTAGGGCTGCCAGATGACCCCGGTGTACGCATCGAACTGCTCGTTCAATGTTGTGTATGCCTTCATGGTCTGATCACTAGCAAAGCGTATCTGTAGAAAACAAAAGTTAGTAGCCGCTAGCATCGAACTATCTCTTGTGCAGACAAAATTTACGTTAAACTATAACACGGTGCATACCTCGCGACGTGTCCAACACAGACCGAAAGTAGGCATGTCGATGCCGTCAGCATCAAACATGGCGTCTATAGGCTCACGAACACGTACATCTGGTCGCCCTATAGAGAACCTCTCCCACGACCATAGCTGTAGGAATAGAGGGCATCCAAGAAGGGTTGGCTTTCTCGATGTAAGCTGGCAACCGTTGCACATACCTCGGTAT
This sequence comes from Triticum aestivum, assembly GCF_018294505.1. Lineage (NCBI taxonomy): Eukaryota > Viridiplantae > Streptophyta > Magnoliopsida > Poales > Poaceae > Triticum > Triticum aestivum. Next base: position 155,312,767 of record NC_057794.1, on the reverse strand, counting down.
GTAGCCGCTAAGACCGCCGAACCCCAACTCCTTTGCTGATCTGATCCGCCGTCTGAGCACTCGCTATCTCGAGTGCCATAGGGATGTAGAGCGTGTTAATAGTGGTGACATGGTTTTCTGTGAACATCACCTTGCCGAAAAGCCACATTAAGTAGGCCTCCAGGCTCCGAGTGATCTATTCCGCAGTCAACGGCACCCGGAAGTTTTGGATCTGCATTAAGCAAAGAGAAAGTTTCAGTTAGCCGCAGTTATTTTCTGTAAAACCATATGCACAATAATTCAAGATAAGATGTTGGGGAAATTACCCGGAAATTGAGCAACCACTCATACTTAGGTCCGTGATGCTCCCATACCAGATCCGGAGCATCGGTAAAAACACCATGAAAACGTTGTGTAAGGGCTAGCTCCCAACCAGCCGGTGCTTCCAACAGTCCTATGGCATGACCTGCCAACGGTAGTCTGAGCAAAAGTGACACATCCTCCAGAGTAGGAGCCATCTCTCCCCATCAAAAGTGAAACATGTGGGTCTCTGGCCTCCAACGGTCCACTAAGCAGCTCAGCAAGGACCCGTCGATGGCGATGCGTTTCTCACTCGGGATAGACTCAACCAGACGCGCGAAAGGTAAAAGGCCGGCCCATTTCAACCTTCATCAGAGAACATTTCAGTTAGTGTCTCCCATTAATATGCATGTCAGTGTGCAAATTAATAAAACACATACCGCTGAAGCCATCCTGGGTGTATCATCCAGTTTTCTTTAGGAGTGCGAGTGACCAGAGGCTCAAGCTTTCGCTCATACCATATCGCACCATGATGACCCCTATCAATGTCCCCATTCAGCAACCACATTCCCGACATTCCTGCACATAAAAAAATTCAGAACATAGTGCCACACTTAATAAAAATTCAGAACATAGTGCCACACCTAATAAAAATTCAGAACATAGTGCCACACTTAATAAAAATTCAGAACATAGTGCCACACTTAATAAAAATTCAGAACATAGTGCCACACTTAATACAAATTCAGAACATAGTGCCACACTTAATACAAATTCAGAACATAGTGCCACACTTAATACAAATTCAGAACATACTACTGCTAGCTTAGCTTCTTCCTCTTGCCCTTACTCCTCTACTGCCTCTTCCTCCTCTTCTTCCCCGGTTGCCTCGTCCACGCCCAGTGACGAAAGTGGGACAATTAGTGTCCCTATGGCCAAATTCATTGCACAGAATGCATTGCCTAGTCGCACCTCCTGCTTCAGATTCATCCATATCATTCCGGATCCGCCGACAGTGCCGTCTGCCTCTACTTGTACGCATATGCTCTGGGTTTGGAATGTAACGCCTTTCAGCGGGGTTGACGCTATTGAAATTACCCATTGATCGAAAACCCATCAGCTCACCTGTCCAGGTATTGAGGACAGACTCTTTCAGAAAAAATGGAGATACAAACGATATTGCGTCCATTCCAAGCTGCCCGCAAGCAGCAAGTACATGTGAGCAAGGTAGGTGAAGCAATTAACGAAGCAACTAATACAAGTATTAAGTAACAACTTAAAATGCTCACCAAGAGCACCTAAATATTTACGTTTACTACCGGAGCAACTCCAATTACTGACACACCTAAATATATTTACGTTTACTACCGGAGCAAATAACAATAATCGCACACCGAAACAGGGAAATAAAATGCTCACCACGACCACCTAAATATATTTACGTTACTACCGGAGCAAATAACAATAATTGCACACCGGTACCGGGAAATAAAATGCTCACCACGACTACCTAAATATATTTACGTTTACTACCGGAGCAAATAACAATAATCACACACCGGAACCGGGAAATAAAATGCTCACCACGACCACCTAAATATATTTACGTTACTACCGGAGCAAATAACAATAATTGCACACCGGTACCGGGAAATAAAATGCTCACCACGACTACCTAAATATAGTTACGTTTACTACCAGAGCAAATAACAATAATCGCACACCGGAACCGGAAAATAAAATGCTCACCACGACCACCTAAATATATTTACGTTACTACCGGAGCAAATAACAATAATTGCACACCGGTACCGGGAAATAAAATGCTCACCACGACTACCTAAATATATTTACATTACTACCGGAGAAAATAACAATAATTGCACGCAACTTCGAAAATAAAAATGTTTGTTCAAATATACCCTTGTACCATGTGTGCGAACGACGAACGGCGGCCTTCAATCACCGGAACTGGAGCCGGAAACTCCACCAAACTACCGGAGCTTCACCTCCACCACACTGCCCCAGCTTCACCACCACCACCTCCACCTCCACCACCGCCACAACCTCCACCAATGCGCTGAAAAAAATGCTCTAACAAAATGCTCACCACGACCACCACAAGCTACCCCATCAGTAGATCGAGGTCTCTTTTGGCTCCCCTAACTATGTAGAACCCATTCACGGTGCCAAATCCGCGAAAAACGGGGCATTTTGGTGTATTAATTGGAGCTAGTTCGTGTAAGAGAGAGGAGGAAGGAAGAGCAGAGAGAAACTTGCGGTGGGAGAAAGGGAAAGAAGAAGGAGAGGAGAAAGAGGCATGCGCTGTGGGGCGGCTCCCTGTCGGCCAGAAGCTGGCCGATCGGTCGGCAGCTGGCCGACTGGGTCACCCGTGACCCAGCCCGCGCCGACAGCCAGCGCCCGACGTGGCCTGGCCAATAGTCGGCCTCCGCGTGGCCGAGAAGCCACCTGTCGGCTCGCAGTTGGCCGATAAGGCCCAGTCGGCCTGCTGCTAGCTGACTAGGACCAGTCGGCCAGCTGCTGGCCGACGGTGTATTATTTTTGAAAATAATTTTTTGGGCGTAATATTTGTGCAAATTACTAAAAAATGTATTATTTAAAAAAATTAGCCGTGAAGGAGGTGCTGATGATGCAGGAGGCAGCAAGGGTGGAGATAATGATGGCAACGAAGATCAATCCTCCAAGACCCAAGGAGGAAACCAAGATAAGTTGGCTGAATCAACCCCAGAAGATCCGACGTCATCACACATAGAGAAAACTATGCCCGGGTCTGAGGGCCAAGATGCAGTAGAGTAGTCGTACTTCTGCAAAACATTGATATTCGGCCCAATGGGCATGTAATAAGTTAGAAAACTTTATGTCTTCATCTGGATGGTGTGGCTGGGCACTTTGCATATTAGGGATGAACTTTTTGCAAAATCCATCATAATGCTGATTGTGATGTCCTTTATGCATATATTCTCGCTTTTTTGATGAAGTCATCTTATAAAGCTTCCTTGATTGATAAAATTGTCTGTTGTCTTTGTTATGTCTTTAGAAACACATTTTTTGATAAACCATGTGGAACCTGGCCCTTACCGTAAGCCGGTGTTTTGAAAAAGACAAACTAAGCATAACCCTTTTGCGGTCAAGCCGGCTTTGATAGCCTTTTCCTTATGAATCTGGTTATGATAAACCATGTAAGAGACCCGATAACTTATTACAAGCCATTTTTTAGAGACCATATGCTTGTTTTGTTATTAAAGCCAGCTTTCCTAGCTTCTCGCTTTAATTCGGCCTCGTTGAGAAGCAGGCTTTTATAGCCTTATGGTTTGTCCTTGATATACTATAGAGCCAGCTCTTCTGTGACATATACCGATATTTTAACTTTGATAAGTTCAGGGTCAACAAAGTCCGCGATAGGCATCAGGGTTGATTGACTTATCAAGCGTATAGTTGGGTCACATAATTGCGAGTGGCATCAAGCTTACAAGCAGGTGTAACCGATAATATGAATTGGCATAGTCTAGGTTCAAGGGTAAATTAGCTGAACTCGGTGAGTTGCAAGCCCCCAAGCAACCAATGATCAATTGATAATAAAATCAAGACTCAACACACAGTGATATGAGGTGAAATGACAAACCTCAGGGTCCAGAGGTGTCGGCTTTATTCCATTTCCCATAATAATATATACATGATGATATGCAAACTATGCAGAATATAAACTAAGCTAAAATATGACTTATGACATGAAACTATGCGGATGAGCGATGTTCTAGGACCTATTGCTTTCCTCCTCAGAGGCACGTGATTCATTTGCCTCACGTATTTCAATGAGGCAAGGGTCCTTCCCAGGATGAGGAGAGCTTATGCATACTTGTTTGTTTTTGTATCAGATGGAGCACTAAGTCACCTTCCTGGAAGGTATAAGTTCGGACTTTATGACTATGATAGCGACATAGGTCTTGTTGATATATCGTTGACCTTGATGCTGCAAGATCGCATTCCTCCTCCAGGGCATCAAGGGAGTCTTGACGAGCTATCTCGTTATCTTCTTTGATGTAGGTAGTAACCCTTGGATAGTCATGATGGATATCACTTGGCAATATGGCATATGCACCATATACCAGGAAAAACAGCTTATAGCATGTTGACTTGTTGGGAGTACTCCATATGCTCCATAACATGGCAAGAAGCTCTTCTACCAAACAACCTGAGGTATGCTCTAGGGGAGTCAAGAGTCTACATTTGATGCCTCATAACAACTCTTAATTCACATGCTCTGCTTGTCCATTGGACTGCGGGTGCGCCACAGAAGCCAGATCAAGTCGAATATGTTCCTTCTGACAAAAAAATTCCATGGCTCCTTCGGATAAGTTGCTGCCATTTGTCTGTGATGATGCTGTGAGGATAGCCGAAATGATAGATGATTTTCTTCAGGAATTTGAATGATGTCTCTTCATCGGAACTACTAACGGGTTCTGCCTCGACCCACTTGGTGAATTTATCAACTGCAACCAAGAGGTGGGTCTTCTTGCAAGATGAAGGTTTGAAAGGTCCGACTATATCGAGCCCCCAAACTATAAACGGCCAAGTAAATGGGATCATCTGAAGTTCTTGAGCCGGTACATGGGCCTGTCTCGCGTATTTCTTGCATCCATCGCACGTGCGTACAATGTCTTCCGTGTCAGCATGAGCCATAAGCCAGTAAAAACAACGCCTAAAGGCTTTTGCGACTAGAGACCGATAACTTGCATGATGACCATCATCACTAGAGTGGATTTGCTTCAGGATCTCGTGGCCTTCTTCTGGAGAAACACAACGCTAAAATATATCAGTAGTACTCCTCCCATGAAGTTCATCGTTGACTATAGAAAGTGCCTTGGAATGTCTGATAATATGCCGAGTGATGATTTCCTCATCAGGGATCTTGCGTCGTGTTAGATAAGCTAGATAAGACTCTTTCCACTCTGGTGTCCCATGCAGTGCTACAACCAACTCAGATTCTGGATCTAGATTAGCAATGTCTTCCTCCGTTGGCAACTTGACTGATGGGTTATCCAAAACATCCAAGAAGACATTGGGTGGAACTGGCTTTCATTGAGAACCCAACCGAGGCAATGCATCTGTTGCCTCGTTTTGCCGATGATCTATATGGTCAGCCCTATAGCCCTTAAAGTGACTGCCACCATTGTAACTACATGCCTGTAGGCTGCCATAACTGGGTCTTTTGAATCCCAAGTCCTAGAGACTTGTTGTGAGACAAGGTCAGAATCACCAAGACATCTGATTCGATTGATGTTCATCTCCTCGGAAATGTGCGATCCATGAAGTAGAGCCTCATATTTTGCTGCATTGTTAGTAAGGTGAACATAATCCTTAAAACATAACTGAAATTGTCTCCACCAGGGAAAGAAAGGACTACTCTAGCCCCCGAGCCCTCCAACTGTCGAGACCCATCAAAGTGCATAGTTCAGTATTTGGTGTCTGGCTTCTCTGGAGGTGCTTGAAGCTCTGTCCAATCATTGATGAAATCTACCAAAGCTTGAGACTTGATAGCTATGTGTGGTACATACTTCAGATGATGTGGTCCAAGCTCGATAGCGCACTTTGCAATCCGCCCTGTCACCTCTCTGTTCTAAATGATATCAGCCAAAAGTGCTGAACTACGATGGTGATGGGGTGTTCCTTGAAATATAATTACATCTTATGAATCGCCATGAAAACACTAAAAACCAACCTTTGCTAATGTGGGTATCACTGCCGGGACTCCGTTAGAACTTCAGTGATGTAGTAGACTGGTCACCGGACTGCGTACTCTTTCCCCTCCTCTTTCCGCTAGACCACTACGGCTGCACTAACAACCTTGTCACGTATAGCAACATAGAAGGTTCCTTCTTGATAGAGGCAAACGTGTCACTATATTTCCATGAGAAGTAGTTATTGTGTTCTGTGGAGTATACTTTGACGATCCGACTATGAACGTGCGAAGATGTCACACCTTAGCAATCACTAAACCAACTCCACAAGGTTAATGACCACGCCGGAGCATGATCAACCTGACCACGAGGGTCTATTTCCTGCAAGCAAACAAAGAGCAAGCAAGAAACTAAGACTGCAATCTGGATATTGCGAATATAAGAGGAAGGCTTTATTAATCAAGTGGGGTTCTGTGACGTCTTGGTCTAGTCGTAGAATACAAATGAAGGACACGAATTGCAGCTATAGTGAACTTTAATATAAAAAAACCCAAGTTTAATACAACGCCCCTAAGGGTTGTATTTATAGGGGGACAGAGGGGAATTTCATCCATGCTTGGCAAGGTGCGATTAAATTCTATCCAAAGTTGTTTTCCCTATTAATACATCCTCTAAAACCATCCTATTAAGTATATTTCAAAATTACATGAGCCTGGACAAAAAATAAGGTGCCGCAGCACCAATATTAAACTATGGATGAAATTCATGAAAGGCCATCTTGTATTTCTTCCATGCCCTTGTATATCATCATGGTGGCTCCAAAGTGCTGAAAACTCCACCAGAAACGCTGTTGTTGTTTCCCTAGTGCATGCCATCCTCTCCATGCTTGATCATGCTCCAATGTTCATCGTTCTTGTCCATGCCGATACCTTCATTTATAAGAAAAACCAATGTCTCAATTTAGGAAGCATCGTATTCGCATGAACATTAGAATCATTACCAAGAAACGAAAGTAACTCGTAATTTAATTGGTGTGCACGAGCTCTAGTAATTGGTCCAGTATATGTAGAAGTAGGGTCAGTGGGTGTAACTTTGTTAATGATGTCCTCATCATCATTCCCTTCTTGCATTGAAGTCGTCCTCGACAGAAGCCCCTCTTCCTCACCCAAATAAGGCTTCAAATCTACAATGTTAAAAGTGGGACTAACCCCAAAATCTACAGGAAGCTCAAGTTTGTATGCATTAATATTACCATTTATTTTCTCTAACACCTTGAAAGGACCATTAGCACGTGTCATCAGCTTTGACTTGCGCAAATCAGGAAACCTATCTTTGCATAAATGTAACCAAACAAGATCTTTAGGTGCGAAGAAAACATGTTTTCTACCCTTATCTCCAGCAACATTGTATTTAGCATTCGTACGCTCAATGTTTTCCTTGGTTAACTCACATGCATTTTCAAGATCAATTTAGCACGTTGTTTAGCATCAAAATTAACTCTCTTCAAAGATGGAAGAGGCTACAAATCAATAGGTGCATGAGGTTGGAAACCATACACAATTTCAAAAGGGCACATCTTAGCAGTAGAATGCAGCGAATGATTATAAGAACAATTATAAGCAAATTCAGTATGAGGCAAGCATTCTTCCCACATTTTCAGATTATTCTTCAAAACAACCCTAAGCATAGTAGACAAAGTTCTATTGACTACTTCATTTGTTCCATCAGTTTGAGGGTGACATGTAGTACTAAATAGCAGTTTAGTCCCCAACTTAGCCCATAAGCATCTCCAAAAGTGGATAAGGAATTTAGTATCACGATCTAAAACAATTGTATTTGGCACACCATGCAAGTGAATAATTTCACAAAAGAACAAATCAGCAACATCGCTTTTATGACATGGTATAAAGTGTGCCATTTTCAAGAATCTATCCACGATAACAAATATGCTATCCCTCCCCTTCTTTGTTTGACGTAAACCTAAAACAAAGTCCATAAATATATCCTCCCATGGAACACTAGGTACAAGCAAAGGCATATATAAACCATGAGGATTGAGTCATGACTTAGCTTTTTGACATGTAGTGCAGCAAGCAACAAAACGCTCAACATCACATCTCATCTTTGGACAAAAGAAATGTGCAACAAGTATGACCTCCGTCATCTTCACACCAAAGTGTCCCATTAATCCTCCTCCATGGGCCTCCTGTAACAACAAAAGACGAACATAACTAGTTGGAATGCATAGCTTGTTAACACGGAACACAAATCCATCATTAATGACGAACTTGTTCCATGTTCTTCCTTCTTTAAATTTTGCATTACATCTTTAAATTCAGGATCGTGCACATCTTGATCTTTGATGGTCTCCAAACCAAAAAAATTAAAGTCAAGTTGTGAAAGCATAGTATAGTGATGAGATAATGCATTAGCAATAACATTTTCTTTACCCTTCTTGTGTTTAATGACATAAGGAAAGTCTCAATGAATTCGACCCATTTAGCATGTCTACGGTTAAGTTTTTCTTGACTTCTAATACGTTTCAATGATTCATGGTCAAAATGTATAACAAATTCTTTAGGCCATAAATAATGTTGCCATGTTTCCAATGTTCGACAAGAGCATATAATTCCTTATCATAAGTAGACTAATTCAGATTAGGCCCACTCATTTTTTCAGAAAAGTATGCAACAGGTTTACCATCTTGTAATAACACACCTCCTAATCAATTTCCACTAATCTCACATTCAAGCTCAAAAGTATTATTAAAATCAGGAAGTTGGAGTAAAGGAGCATGTGTTAACTTATCTTTCAATACCCTAAAAGCTTCTTCTTGTGTGGTAGCCCAAACAAAAGGCACATCCTTCTTTGTAAGCTCATTGAGAGGTGCAACAATGGTGCTGAAATGTCTTACTAAAGGCCTATGGAAACTAGTGAGTCCAAGAATACTCCTCACTTGTGTGACCATTTTGTGCTGCGACCAACTCTCAATAGCTTCAATCTTAGCTTTATCAACTTCAATGCCCTGTGGAGTAACAACATAGCCAAGAAAAGATACTCGATCATTGCAAAAGGTGCATTTCCCAAGGTTACCAAACAAACGTGCATCACGTAAAGCAAGAAAAACATAACGTAAATGTTCCAAATGTTCCTTCAAAGATCTGCTATAAATTAGTATGTCATTAAAATAGACTACCACAAATCGTCCAATGAAGGCACATAGAACTTCGTTCATTAACCTCATGAACGTGCTAGGTGCATTAGTTAACCCAAAAGGCATGACTAACCACTAATATAAACCAAACTTAGTTTCAAATGATGTTTTACATTCATCTCCCTATTTCATATGAATTTGATGGTATCCACTACGCAAATCAACTTTGGAGAATATGGTAGAGCCACTTAGTTCATCAAGCATATCATCTAGCCTAGGAATATAATGATGATAGCGAATCGTAATATTATTAATGGATCTACAATCAACACACATACGCGATGTACCATCCTATTTCGGCACTAGTATAATAGGAACAACATAAGCACTAAGAGATTCACTTATATAACCTTTGTCGAGCAGCTCCTGTACTTAACACATAATCTCCTTCGTCTCCTCTAGATTGGTACGGTATGCACACAGCTGGGCAGCGATGCACTGGAAATTAAGTCAATCTGATGCTCAATCCCTCGAATAGGTGGTAATCCGGTGGCACGTCTTGTGGAAAGACGTCAGCGAACTCCTGCAAAATGTTAGTAACAGTAGGAGGCAAGCGAGGCACGACCTCGGATGAAAATAATGAATCTTTACACACAAAAGCATAGCAATAAGATTTGCTGAAATCTAGATCATCAATATCAGATTTGGTGGCAAGTAAACATCCACTTTTCAATTTAATTTTAGAGGCAACATGAGATGACAGTTTGTTATTAGGCTTCATTTCTTTCTCAAATTGTTCGGCCAGTATCTGATTTTCATTCTTGTTTTGCTCCTGTTTTGCTTTATTAGCTCTAGTAGGATCATCTTTTAAAATGTGTTCAAGAGACATAGGAAGCAAAATAATATGGTTATCCTTATGAACAATAGTATAATGATTCTTTCTACCATGGTGTATAGAATTTTTATCGAATTGCCATGGTCTACCAAATAATAGAGAGCATGCTTGCATGGGTACCACATCACAATCAACATATGTAGCGTGATGGCTCGTGTCCACGTAAGTATTTCCCAGAAGAGGAAGGGATGATGCAGCACAACTATGGTAGGTATTTCCCTCAGTTACGAAACTAAGGTTATCGAACCAATAGGAGAACCAAGCAACACTATGTAAACAGTACCTGCACACAAAGAACAAAATACTTGCAAGTCGACTATCGGTGCAACAGACCCTGGGTCTGTTGCCCAGACTATGCATAGGCACAGGAACAAGATTAAAGCACTAGCCCGAGTAAGAGATTGAAGGAACAAGAGATTCGAAGAACCAACATACGGCTTAGAGGGACCAAGATCGAGCCAGAGGAGCAAGATATCAGCAAGAGAAGGGCCTCCCTTGCCGGGCAGGCGAGCCCGGCAAGGGGCGAGGCCACCACCAGAAGCAGGGAACCAAGGCCCCCGGCAAGGTCTTCTGGGGCTCACGGGGGCAGAACCACCCCACCAACCACTCAAGCACGACCCACATCATCAATCAGTGCGGTGTCAAGCCGCAGGGTGATTAAGTGGCAGCCATTCGCCACATGGCAGCCATTTCCTATAGAAGAAACCCACAGATGACACTCGTCCTGCGACGTGTCAAGAGAACAAGCGCGGAGCTGGGAAGATAGCCCGGCAAGTCTTGCCGAGCAACCAGTGATGTGACACTAAGCGGTGCATTTAATTCACCATGTCATCCCGTAGAGTTAGGTATGATAGCATTGTTTGCTATCATATCAATGTATAATGACTACTTTGCCATTGTGGTGACCCCTTAATCTATAAAAGGAGGCCCATGGCACCCGTAGGAGAGGTTAGAGGGTTAGAAAGTTGACACCTCCATACGCACATAGTCACAACTACCCATAGGCAACCCCTGCCGGGCAAGTGTACTGCGCCTCACCACCTCCATTCCGCCATCAATCCACCAAAGCAGGAGTATGGTTTTACGCCTCACGGTGGCCCGAACCTGGGTAAGTTGCTTGTGCTCTCTGTCGTGCTGCCGTGCGCTGGTCTGCTCTTTGTGCAATGCGACGTCCCCCTGCCGAACCAGCAAGGGGCCTCCTGGTCCCATAGGTGGCCGTGGATATCCCGCGACATCTTTGGCGTGCCAGGTAGGGGGATCGCTTGCGCGAACCTGACAGCGTGTGCAGCGCGTCATCTTCATCACCATCTTCGTCTTCGATGAGGCCATTGACCATGGCACCTAAGAAGAAGTCTGGCCCTTCGGCCCATCCGTCCACCTTGAAAGCTCCGCTGCCCGTGGCCTCAAGTGCCTCGAAGGATGCGGGGGCGAGCGAGGACGTGAACGCTGCTGGGGGCGCGATTGGAGCAGGTGGAACCATCGCCGCTCCCCTCGCAGCCGACACGGGGGCTGGAGCTGTCGGAGGAGAATAGCATCAGCAACGCCTTGGCGATCACGCTCCATAAGGTGCGGGCAAGAGGGCCACTCCGTCTGCACCCCCTCCTCCAACTGATGGGCACATCCACAACAACGGAGCTCGGTCTGGGGTGAGCCATGGCCCTCCGGCCGCCCCCACCGCGGGAGCGACCGTGGCCCGTGCGCCTCCTCTCGGACGAGCCGACCGGACCGCTACACCCGTCGGAGCTGTTGACCCTCAAGCACCACCGCCGCGCGACCCCGTTGCCCAGGTGGTCGTCCCACAGCTACGTGGACACGACACCACTGACGTCGCCGCCGCCGCCACCGTCAGGAGCCAGGCGACGGTGTGGTCAACATCACCAACATCTATGCCAAGCACAGCCACAGAGGCTATGTTGTGGGCTCAGTTGCTACTGAGGTTTCCGCCAGTGGCCGAGCAGATGGATGAATGGCGTGCCACCATCTAGAGCATGCTCGGTTTCGCCGAAGCTGGGGGCCCAGGACGAGCTGGCCGGATGATACGTCTCCAACGTATCTACTTTTCCAATCACTTTTGACCTTGTTTTGGACTTTAGCTTGCATGATTTGAATGGAACTAACCCGGACTGACGCTGTTTTCAGCAGAATTGCCATGGTGTTATTTTTGTGCAGAAATAAAAGTTCTCAGAATGACCTAAAAATCAACGAGGAATATTTTTTGAATATATAAAAAATATCGGCGAAAGAATCAAGGCCAGGGGGCCCACACCCTGTCCACAAGGGTGGGGGGCACGCCCCTGCCTCGTGGGCCCTCTAGTGCTCCATCGACCTCAACTCCAACTCTATATATTCACGTTCGGGGAGAAAAAATCAGAGAGAAGGATTCATCACGTTTTACGATATGGAGCCGCCGCCAAGCCCTAATCTCTCTTGGGAGGGCTGATCTGGAGTCCGTTCGGGGCTCCGGAGAGGGGAATCCGTCATCATCAACCTCCTCCATCACCAATTTCATGATGCTCACCGCCGTGCGTGAGTAATTCCATCATAGTCTTGCTGGACGGTGATGGGTTGGATGAGATTTATCATGTAATCATGTTAGTTTTGTTAGGGTTTGATCCCTAGTATCCATTATGTTCTGAGGTTGATGTTGCTATGACTTTGCTATGCTTAATGCTTGTCACTAGGGCCCGAGTGCCATGATTTCAGATCTGAACCTTGTTATGTTTTCATGAATATATGTGAGTTCTTGATCCTATCTTGCAAGTCTATAGTCACCTATTATGTGTTATGATCCGGTAACACCGAAGTGATAATAATCGGGACCACTCCCGGTGATGACCGTAGTTTGAGGAGTTCATGTATTCACTTAGTTTTAATGTTTTGGTCCGGTACTCTATTAAAAGGAGGCCTTAACATCCCTTAGTTTCCAATAGGATCCTGCCCCCACGGGAGGGTAGGACAAAAGATGTCATGCAAGTTCTTTTCCATAAGCACGTATGACTATATTTGGAATACATGCCTACATTACATTGATGAACTGTAGCTAGTTCTGTGTCACCCTATGTTATAACTGTTGCATGAGGGATCGCATCCGACATAATTATCCATTACTGATCCATTGCCTACGAGCTTTTCACATATTGATCTTTGCTTAGTTACTTTTCCGTTACCACTGTTACAATCACTACAAAACTGCTACTGTTACTTTTGCCACCGTTACCGTTACTTCCATACTACTTGGCTACTAAATACTTTGCTGCAGATATTAAGTCTTTGAGGTGCGGTTGAATTGACAACTCAACTATTAGTACTTGAGAATATTGTTTGGTTCCCCTTGTGTTGAATCAATAAATTTGGGTTGAATGCTCTACCCTCGAGAACTGTTGCGATCCCCTATACTTGTGGGTTATCAAGACTATTTTCTGGCACCGTTGCCGGGGAGCATAGCTCTATTATTTGAGTTTCTTGGGATTTATATCTGCTGATCACTATGAAGAACTTGAAAGATAAAAGAACCAAGATTTTCCCCTCAACTATGAGGAGGTAAGGAACTGCCATCTAGCTCTGCACTTGATTCACCTTATGTTTTGAGTAAACTTGCGACACCTACTCCTGCTATTCATTTTGATATGTCGCATGTTATTGATGATGCCACTTCTGCTTTGCATGATACTTGTGATGAAACTACTTCTATGCTTGATAATACTGTGCCACTAGGTGAATTTCTTGATGAACAACTTGCTAGGGTTAGAGAGAATGGAATTATTGAAACCGAGAATATTGATGAAAGTGATGATGAAGATTCTCCCCCTAGATATGAACTGCCTGTTGTGCCTGAGGGTTATGTTATGGATGAAGGAACTGCTAGAGACTTTTTAGCTTGCAATGATAGATATGACCTTAAGAAATTATGAGTTAAGCTGAAAGAAAAAAAATCCTTGAATGCTAGAATGAAATATGACCCTGCTTTTGCTACTTCACCTATGTGTATTTCTGATAAGGATTATGATTTCTCTGTCGACCCTGAGTTAATTACTTTGGTTGAATCTGATCCTTTCTATGGCTATGAATCTGAAACTGTTGTGGCACATCTTACTAAATGAAATGATATAGCCACCCTGTTCACTAATGATGAGAAAACTCGCTATTACTTTATCCTTAAGTTGTTTCTGTTCTCATTAAAGGGTGATGCTAAAGCATGGTTTAATTCTCTTGATCCTGGTTGTGTGCGTAGTCCCCAGGATATGATTTATTATTTCTCTGCCAAATGTTTCCCCGCTCATAAGAAACAAGCTTCTTTAAGGGAAATATATAACTTTGTGCAAATTGAAGAAGAGAGTCTCCCACAAGCTTGGGGGAGGCTTCTCCAATTACTTAATGCTTTGCCTGATCATCCTCTCAAGAAAAATGAAATACTTGATATCTTTTATAATGGACTAACTGATGCTTCCAGAGACCACCTGGATAGTTGTGCTGGTTGTGCTTTCAGGGAAAGAACAGTTGATCAAGCTGAATTGCTATTGAATAATATGTTGACTAATGAAAATGATTTGACACTTCCTGAACCAACTCCTAAGCTAACTCCGAAGAAAAGGGGTATTCTATTTCACAGTCCTGAAGATATGCAAGAGGCAAAGAAATCTATGAAAGAAAAAGGTATTAAAGCTGAAGATGTTCAGAATTTACCACCTATTGAAGAAATACGTGGTCTTGATAACCCGACACAGGTAGTAAAGGTAAATTCTCTCTATAGATTTGATGAAGGTGATATTCCTCGTTATAAGTCTGCTAGCCAATGCTTAGATGAGTTTGATAATTTTATTGTTAAACAAGAAAACTTCAATGCTTATGTTGGTAGACAATTGAAACGTGATGCCTATAGGATTGAACACTTAAGTGATTATATGTCTAGAGTTAAAGGTGAACTTATACTTATTAGTAAACATGCTTCTATGGTTACCACTCAAGTAGAACAAGTACTTAAGGCTCAGAATAATTTGCTCAATGAATTAAATAATAAGAGAACTAATAATGCTGTTAGAGTTATGACTAGAGGGGGTAAAATGACTCAGGAACATTTGTATCCTGAGGGCCACCCTAAGAGAATTGAGCAAGATTCTCAGAGAACTAATGTTGATGCACCTAGTCCTTCTAAAAGGAAGAAAAAGAATAATGATAGGACTTTGCATGCTTCTAGTGGACCTGCTGTTGACACACCTGAGAATCCCAATGCTATTTCTATTTCTGATGCTGAAACACAATCTGGTAATGAACATGAACCTAGTGATAATGTTAATGATGAAGTTCATGTTGATGCTCAACCTAGAAATGATAATGATGTAGAGATTTGCTACCTCTTGAGCACTGCGTTGATTTTCCCTTGAAGAGGAAAGGGCGATACAGTAAAGCAGCGTAAGTATTTCTCTCAGTTTTTGAGAACCAAGGTATCAATCCAGTAGGAGACCACGCGCGAGTCACCTCGTACCTAGACAAACAAATAAGAACCTCACAACCAACGCGATAAAGGGGTTATCAATCCCTTCACGGCCACTTGCAAGAGTGAGATCATATAGACATGATAATAGTAAGATAAATATTTTTGGTATTTTTATGACATAAATTGAAATTAAATAAAGCAAAATAAACGACAATTGAAATAACTTGTTGACGGGAGATTAATATGATGGAAAATAGACCTGGGGGCCATAGGTTTCACTAGTGGCTTCACTCAAGATAGCATAAGTATTACGGTGGGTGAACAAATTACTGTCGAGCAATTGATAGAGAAGCAAATAATTATGAGAATATCTAGGCATGATCATGTATATAGGCATCATGTCCGCGACAAGTAGACCGAAACGATTCTGCATCTACTACTATTACTCCACACATCGACTGCTATCTAGCATGCATCTAGAGTATTAAGTTCATAAGAACAGAGTAACTCCTTAAGCAAGATGACATGATGTAGAGGGATAAACTCATGCAATATGATGTAAACCCCATCTTTTTATCCTCGATGGCAACAATACAATACGTGTCGGTTCCCTTTCTTTCACTGGGATCGAGCACCACAAGATTGAACCCAAAGCTAAGCACTTCTACCATTGCAAGAAAGGTCAATCTAGTAGGCCAAACCAAACTGACAATTCAAAGACACTTGCAAAGATAAACCAATCATACATAAAAGAATTCAGAAGATTCAAATATTGTTCATAGATAGACTTGATCATAAACCCACAATTCATCGGATCTCGACAAAGACACCGCAAAAGAAGATTACATCGAATAGATCTCCAAGAGAATCGAGGGGAACTTTGTATTGAGATCCAAAGAGAGAGAAGAAGCCATCTAGCTACTAGATATGGACCCATAGGTCTGAAGTAAACTACCCACACATCACCGGAGAGGCCATGGAGTTGATGTAGAGGCCCTCCGTGATCAATTCCCCCTCCGGCGGAGCTCCGAAAAAGGCCCCAAGATGGGATCTCTTGGGTACAGAAGGTTGCGGCGGTGGAAATAGGGTTTTGTGGTGCTCCTGGATGTTTTCATGGTATATGGATATATATAGGAGGAAGAAGTAGGTCGGTGGAGCAACGAGGAGCCCACGAGGGTGGAGGGCGCGCCTATGGGGGTAGGCGCGCCGCCCTTCCTCGTGGCCGCCTCGTTGATTGCTTGATGTCCACTCCAAGTCTCCTGGATCACGTTTGTTGAGAAAATCACGTTCCCGAAGGTTTCATTCCGTTTGGGCTCCATTTGATATTCCTTTTCTACGAAACACTATAATAGGCAAAAAAACAACAATTTGGGCTGGGCCTCCGGTTAATAGGTTAGTCCCAAAAATAATATAAAAGTGTAAAAAAATCCCATTAATATCCAAAACATATGATATAATAGCATGGAACAATCAAAAATTGTAGATACGTTGGAGACGTATGAAGCATCCCCAAGCTTAATTCCTGCTCGTCCTCGAGTAGGTAAATGATAAAGAAAAGATTTTTTGATGTGGAATGCTTCCTAACATATTTCTCAATGTAATTTTTCTTTATTTTGGCATGAATGTTCAGATCTGAAAGATTCAAGATAAAAGTTTAATATTGACATATAAATAATAATACTTCAAGCATACTAACTAAGCAATCATGTCTTCTCAAAATAAGATGGCCAAAGAAAGTTATCCCTACAAAATCATATAGTCTGTCTATGCTCTAACTTCACCACACAAAATATTAAATCATGCACAACCCCGATGACAAGCCAAGCAATTGTTTCATACTTTTGATGTTCTCAAACTTTTTCAATCTTCACGCAATATATGAGCGTGAGCCATGGACATAGCACTATATGTGGAATAGAATGGTGGTTGTGGAGAATACAAAAAAGAAAAGATAGTCTCACATCAACTAGGCGTATCAACGGGCTATGGAGATGCCCATCAATAGATATCAATGTGAGTGAGTAGGGGTTGCCATGCAACGGATGCACTAGAGCTATAAGTGTATGAAAGCTCAACAAAAGAAACTAAGTTGGTGTGCATCCAACTTGCTTGCTCACGAAGACCTAGGGCAATTTTGAGGAAGCCCATCATTGGAATATACAAGATAAGTTCTATAATGTAAAATTCCCACTAGTATATGAAAGTGATAACATAGGAGACTCTCTATCATGAAGATCTAGGTGCTACTTTGAAGCACAAGTGTGGTAAAAGGATAGTAACATAGTCCCTTCTCTCTTTTTCTCTCATTTTTTTATTTGGGCCTTCTTTTTTTCTTTTGGCCTCTTTTCTCTCTTTATTTTTTTCGTTCGGAGTCTCATCCCGACTTGTGGGGGAATCATAGTCTCCATCATACTTTCCTCACATGGGACAATGCTCTAATAATGATGATCATCACACTTCTTTTTACTTACAACTCAAGAATTACAACTCAATACTTCGAACAAAATATGACTCTATGTGAATGCCTCTGGCGGTGTACCGGGATGTGCAATGATTCATGAGCGACATGTATGAAAGAATTATGAACGGTGGCTTTGCCACAAATACGATGTCAACTACATGATCATGCATGGGAATATGACAATGATGAAGCGTGTCATAACAAACGGAACGGTGGAAAGTTGCATGGCAATATATCTCAGAATGGCTATGGAAATGCCATAATAGGTAGGTATGGTGGCTGTTTTGAGGAAGGTATATGGTGGGTTTATGGTACCGGCGAAAGTTGCGCGGTACCAGAGAGGCTAGCAATGGTGGAAGGGTGAGAGTGCGTATAATCCATGGACTCAACATTAGTCATAAAGAACTCACATACTTATTGCAAAAATCTATTAGTTATCAAAACAAAGTACTACGCACATGCTCCTAGGGGGATAGATTGGTAGGAAAAGACCACCGCTCGTCCCCGACCGCCACTCATAAGGAATGCAATCAATAAATAAATCATGCTCCAACTTCATCACATAACAGTTCACCATACGTTCATGCTATGACAATCACAAACTTCAACACAATTACTTCTCAAATTCACAACTACTCAACTAGCATGACTCTAATATCACCATCTCCATATCTCAAAACAATTATCAAGTATCAAACTTCTCATAGTATTCAATGCACTTATATGAATTTTTTTATTATTCCTAAAAGCAAATTGCCATGTTGTTCTAAAGGACTCTCAAAATAATATAAGTGAAGCATGAGAGATCAATTATTTCTATAAAATAAAACCACCGCTGTGCTCTAAAAGATATAAGTGAAGCACTAGAGCAAAAAACTATATAGCTCAAAAGATATAAGTGAATCACATAGAGTATTCTAATAAATTCCATTCATGTGTGTCTCTCCCAAAAGGTGTGTAAAACAAGGATGATTGTGGTAAACTAAAAAGAAGAGACTCAAATCATACAAGACACTCCAAGCAAAACACATATCATGTGGCGAATAAAAATATAGAGCCAAGTAAAGTTACCGATAGACGAAGACGAAAGAGGGGATACCTTCCGGGGCATCCCCAAGCTTAGGATTTTTGGTGTCCTTGGATTTTACCTTGGGGAGCCTTGGGCATCCCCAAGCTTAGGCTCTTGCCACTCCTTGTTCCATAATCCATCAAATCTTTACCCAAAACATGAAAACTTCACAACACAAAACTTAAAAAAAAATCTCCGTGAGCTCCGTTAGTAAAGGAAAACAAACTACCACTTTAAGGTATTGTAATGAACTAATTTTTGATTTATATTGGTGTTAATCCTACTGTATTCCAAATTTTCTATGGTTTATAAACTTTATTACAAGCCATAGATTCATCAAAATAAGCAAACAACACACGAAAAACAGAATCTGTCAAAAACAGAACAGTCTGTAGTAATCTGTAGGTTTCGACCACTTCTGGAACCCCAAAAATTCTAAAATAAATTTCTGGACGTGAGGAATTTATCTATTAATCATCTTCAAAAATAATTAACTAAATAGCACTCTCCAATAAAAATGGCAGCAATTCTCATGAGCGCTAAAGTTTCTGTTTTTTACAGCAAGATCAAAAAGACTTTCCCCAAGTCTTCCCAACGATTCTACTTGACACAAACACTAATTAAACATACAAAAAACACAACCGAAATAGAGGCTAGATAAATTATTTATTACTAAACAGGAACAAAATCAAGGAACAAAAATAAAATTGGGTTTCCTCCCAACAAGCGCTATCGTTTAACGCCCCAAGCTAGGCATAAAAGCAAGGATAGATCTAGGTATTACCATCTTTGGTATGCAATCCATAAGTGGCTCTCATAATAGATTCATATGGTAATTTAATTTTATTTCTAGGGAAGTGTTCCATTCCTTTCCTTAACGGAATTGGAATTTAATATTCCCTTCCTTCATATCAATAATTGCACCAATCGTTCTAAGGAAAGGTCTACCAATAATAATAGGACATGAAGGATTGCAATCTATATCAAGAACAATGAAATCTACGGACACATAATTCCTATTTGCAATAATAAGAACATCATTAATCTTTCGCATAGGTTTCTTAATGGTGGAATCCGCAAGGTGCAAGTTTAGAGAACAATCATCAAATTCACGGAAACCTAGCAAATCACACAAAGTTTTTGGAATCGTGGAAACACTAGCACCCAAATCACACAAAGCATAGCACTCGTGATCTTTAATTTTAATTTTTATTGTAGGTTCCCACTCATCATAAAGTTTTCTAGGGATAGAAACTTCCAACTCAAGTTTTTCTTCATAAAATTGCATTAAAGCATCAATTATATGTTTAGTAAAAGCTTTATTTTGACTATAAGCATGTGGAGAATTTTGCACGGATTGCAACAAGGAAATACAATCTATCAAAGAGCAATTATCATAATTAAATTCCTTGAAATCCAAGATAGTGGGTTCATTGCTATCTAAAGTTTTAACCTCTTCAATGCCACTTTTATCAATTTGTGCATCAAGATCTAAAAACTTCGAATTTTTGGGACGCCTTCTAACTAAAGTTGACTCATCTCCAGTCCCATCACTATCAAGATTCATATTGCAAAACAAGGATTTAATAGGGGACACATCAATTACTTTTAGATCTTCATCTTTATTATCATGGAAACTAGAATAACACACTTTCACAAAGCAATCTTTCTTAGCACGCATCCTAGCGGTTCTTTCTTCACTCTCATCGATGGAAATTCTCATGGCTTTGAGAGACTCATTGATATCATGCTTAGGTGGAATAGATCTAAGTTTCAAAGAATCAATATCAAGAGAAATTATATCCACGTTTCTAGCCAACTCATCAATCTTAAGAATTTTTCCTTCAATCAAAGCATTGCAACTCTTTTGCGAACTAATAAATTCTTTAATATTAGATTCAAAATTAGAGGGCATCTTATTATAATTTCCATAAGAATTGTTGTAGGAATTACCATAATTATTATAGGAATTACTAGGAAACGGCCTAGGATTAAAATTACCTCTATACGCGTTATTACCAAAATTGTTCCTACCAACAAAATTCACATCCATAGATTCATTATTATTCTCAATAAAAGTAGACAAAGGCATATCATTAGGATCAGTAGGAGCACTCCTATTAGCAAACAATTTCATAAGTTCATCCATCTTTCCACTCAAATCATTAATCTCTTCAATTGCATGCACTTTTTTACTAGTAGATCTTTCCGTGTGCCATTGAGAATAATTAACCATAATATTATCTAGGAGTTTGGTAGCTTCTCCTAAAGTGATTTCCATAAAAGTGCCTCCCGTGGCCGAATCTAAAAGATTTCTAGAAGCAAAATTCAATCCAGCATAAAAGTTTTGTATAATCATCCACAAATTCAAACCATGAGTAGGGCAATTACGTATCATTAATTTCATCCTCTCCCAAGATTGTGCAACATGTTCATGATCAAGTTGCTTAAAATTCATAATATCATTTCTAAGAGAGATGATCTTAGCGGGAGGAAAAATACTTAAAGATAAAAGCATCTTTGCACTTATTCCATGAATCAATACTATTTTTAGGCAGAGACGAAAACCAAACTTTAGCATGATCTCTAAGCGAAAATGGAAATAGCTTAAGTTTAACAATATCGTTATCCACATATTTCTTCTTTTGCATATCACATAGATCAACAAAGTTGTTTAGATGGGTAGCGGCATCTTCACTAGGAAGGCCAGAGAACGGATCTTTCATGACAAGATTCAGCAGAGCAGTATTAATTTCACAAGATTCAACATCGGTAAGAGGAGCAATCAGAGTGCTAATAAAATCATTATTGTTGGTATTGGCAAAGTCACACAATTTAGTATTATCTTGAGCCATCGCGACAAGTAAGAAATCGAACACACAAGCAAACAAGAAACATGCAAAAGAGGCAAACTGGAAGAGAGAAGGGGAACGGAAAAGAGGGCGAATAAAACGGCAAGGGTGAAGTGGGGGAGAGGAAAATGGCAAATAATGTAATGCGAAGGATAAGAGTTGTGATGGGTACTTGGTATGTCTTGACTTGGCGTAGATCTCCCCGGCAACGGCGCCAGAAATCATTCTTGCTACCTCTTGAGCACTGTGTTGGTTTTCCCTTGAAGAGGAAAGGGTGATGTAGTAAAGCAGCGTAAGTATTTCCCTCAGTTTTTGAGAACCAAGGTATCAATCCAGTAGGAGACCACGCACGAGTCACCTCGTACCTACACAAACAAATAAGAACCTCGCAACCAACGCGATAAAGGGGTTGTCAATCCCTTCACGGCCACTTGCAAGAGTGAGATCTGATAGAGATGATAATAATAAGATAACTATTTTTGGTATTTTATGATATAAATTGAAAGTAAATAAAGCAAAATAAATGACAATTGAAATAACTTGTTGACGGGAGATTAATATGATGGAAAATAGACCCGGGGGCCATAGGTTTCACTAGTGGCTTCTCTCAAGATAGCATAAGTATTACGGTGGGTGAACAAATTATTGTCGAGCAATTGATAGAAAAGCAAATAATTATGAGAATTTCTAGGCATGATCATGTATATAGGCATCACGTCCGCGACAAGTAGAGCAAAACGATTCTGCATCTACTACTATTACTCCACACATCGACCGCTATCCAGCATGCATCTAGAGTATTAAGTTCATAAGAACAAAGTAATGCCTTAAGCAAGATGACATGATGTAGAGGGATAAACTCATGCAATATGATGTAAACCCCATCTTTTTATCCTCAATGGCAACAATACAATACATGTCGGTTCCCTTTCTATCACTGGGATCGAGCACCGCAAGATTGAACCCAAAGCTAAGCACTTCTCCCATTGCAAGAAAGATCAATCTAGTAGGCCAAACCAAACTGATAATTCAAAGAGACTTGCAAAGACAAACCAATCATACATAAAAGAATTCAGAAGATTCAAATATTGTTCATAGATAGACTTGATCATAAACCCACAATTCATTGGATCTCGGCAAACACACTGCAAAAGAAGATTACATCGAATAGATCTCTAAGAGAATCGAGGAGAACTTTGTATTGAGATCCAAAGAGAGAGAAGATGCCATCTAGCTACTAGATATGGACCCGTAGGTCTGAAGTAAACTACTCACACATCACCGGAGAGGCCATGGAGTTGATGTAGAGGCCCTTCGTGATCAATTCCCCTTCCGGCGGAGCTCTGGAAAAGGCCCCAAGGTGGGATCTCTTGGGTACAGAAGGTTGCGGCGGTGGAAATAGGGTTTCGTGGTGCTCCTGGATGTTTTTGGGGTACGTGGATATATATAGGAGGAAGAAGTAGGTTGATGGAGCAACGAGGAGCCCACGAGGGTGGAGGGCGCACCCAGCGGGGTAGGCGTGCCCCCTGCCTCGTGGCCGCCTCGTTGATTTCTTGACATCCACTCCAAGTATTCCGGGCCATGTTTGTTGAGAAAATCACGTTCCCGAAGGTTTCATTCCGTTTGGACTCTGTTTGCTATTCCTTTTCTACGAAACACTGTAATAGGCAAAAAACAACAATTTGGGCTGGGCCTCCGGTTAATAGGTTAGTCCCAAAAATAATATAAAAGTTTAAAATAAAGCCCATTAATATCCAAAACAGATAATATAATAGCATGGAACAATAAAAAATATTATAGATGCGTTGGAGACGTATCAAGATTGAACCTCTTATTGATCTTGATAACCCACAATCAAAGAATCAACGTTATGATAAGAGAGACTTTGTTGCTAGGAAGCACGGTAAAGAAAGAGAACCATGGGTTCAGAAACCCATGCCTTTTCTTCCTTAACCATACAAGAAAAAGGATGGTGAGGATTTCAATCGCTTTGCTGAAATGATTAGACCTATCTTTTTGCGTATGCGTTTGACTGATATGCTTAAAATGAATCCTTATGCTAAGTACATGAAGGATATTGTTACTAATAAAAGAAAGATACCACAAGCTGAAAATTCCACCATGCTTGCTAATTATACTTTTAAGGGTGGAATAATAAAGAAACTTGGAGATCCAGGAGTACCAACTATACCATGCTCCATTAAAAGAAACTATGTTAAAACTGCTTTATGTGATCTTGGAGCCGGTGTTAGTGTTATGCCTCTCTCTTTATATCGTAGACTTGATTTGAATAAGTTGAAACCTACTGAAATATCTCTGCAAATGGCTGATAAATCAACTGCTATACCCGTCGGTATTCGTGAGGATGTGCCTGTTGTGGTTGGTAATGTCACTTTTCATGTTAATGGTAATGAGCATACGGTACACTTTCCGGGGAAACAGCCTCAAGTCCACATTATCAATTCTATTGGAAAAATTCCAACAATTACTATTTGAGGTTTTGAATTTCCTCTCCCTACTGTCAAGAAGAAATATGATATTCTTATTGTTGGGGATATGCATATCCCCGTTCGAAAATTCTCCAGTTTCATGTTATTCGAAAAGAGTTTGTTAACAAGACTTGATCAACCTTGTTAGTGGATTCCTTTTGATGAGGATGATATGGATGAAGTTAGAAAGAACAACTCTCTGTACCCTCCTTTTACTTTCTGTTATTTATATTAAATAAAGCAAAATTAGTATTTTCTGTCTATTTTCCGAATTATCCGTGCAATAAAAAATACCCTGAAAATAAAAGTTCTCCAAATGCCCTGAAAATTTAATATGATTTTTCTAGAATATTTAAGAATTATTGGCACTGAGAACACACCAGGGGGCCTCACCATGTGCCCATGAGGGTGGAGGGCGCGCCCACCCCCTGGGCGCACTCCCTGCCTCATGGACCCCACATGGGCCCCCTCCACTTATTCTTGCACCCACACACTTCGTCTACCTCCAGAAAAAATCACCCACCAGCTCAAACCCGAGTTCTAGCTCATCTTGCTGCCATTTTTGATCTCCTTGCTCAAAGCTCCATTCACAAAACTGCTTTGGGGGATTGTTCTTTGGTATGTGACTCCTCCAATGGTCCAATTAGTTTTTGTTATAGTGCTTTATTTATTGCAAATTTTTGCTACTTAGGTGACCCTGTTCTTGAGCTTGCATGTCAAATTTATTTGGTCCCAAGTAGTTCTATTGCATGATATGGCCTCTAGGCACTTGTGGGAGTAGTTGCTATCAAGCTTGTTGAGTTTAGTTTACTTTTATTTTAAGTTACTAAAATTTTCAGAAATTTTCAGAAAATGATGAAGAGTTTTTTGAGGGGATCTTCGAGCCGAAGCTCGAAGGATAAGCAAAGTGAAGAGAATAAGAAGCCCAAATATAATCTCCCTCGCACGAGGAGGTTCGGCCGTGCGAATGGCCTTGTGATGAATTCTTGAGAGCAGCCGGGATTCTTGATGACTTTTATTATTTTGCTAAGAATGTTGGCCTCATCGACTACCTCCGGGACCAGCGCGAACAGTATCTTCTACTCACTAATATTTTTGTGCAAAATTTTCATTTCCATGCTAGTTCATTTTTTAAGCTTTCTTCTTGAGTGTTTGAAAAACCTTAAGAAAAAAAATTAGTTGTAGCTTTTGGCTAGTTTACTTTCCATGCTTGTAGTAGTAGTAATAATTAAAAGAAAACCCAAAAAGATTTCTCGTTCTTCTTTTGTTTGTTGGGAGCTTTCCCGTGTAAATAGGTTTGTTTCTTTTCTTTTTCTATGGGGGTCGAGAGGAGAAGACCATGATGAAAATGTTGAGTGGCTCTCATACGCATTATTGTTGATCTAACAAAGAGCCCATATTACCTTATCTTCTCCCTTGAATTGAATGCTTGCAGATTCCAGCTTAGTCCAATGCACGCGCACTATTATTATTATCCACACTATTCGGTTGTGCAAGTGAAAGGCAATAATGACGATATATGATGGACTGATTGAGATGAGAGAAGCTGGTATGAACTCGACCTCTCTTGTTTGTATAAATATGATTAGTTCGTCGTTCCTTATTCAGCTTATTATGAATGAAACATGTTTGCAATGACAATTAGAGATTATAGTTGCTCGTGCCATGCTTAATTTGCTAGGAGTTTATAATGGTTTACCTTGCGTGCCAACATGCTATTAAAATGGTTGTGATGTGGTATGATAGGGTGGTATCCTCCTTTGAATGATTCGAGTGGCTTGACTTGGCACATGTTCACGCATGTAGTTGAAACAAAATCAACATAGCCTCCACGATATTTATGTTCATGGTGAATTATATCCTACTCATGCTTGCATTCAGTGTTGATTAATTTTAATGCATGTTCATGACTGTTGTCGCTCTCTAGCTGGTCGCTTCCCAGTCTCTTTCTAGCCTTCATTTGTACTAAGTGGGAATACTGCTTGTGCATCCAACTCCATAAACCCCAAAAGTCATTCCATATGAATCCACCATACCTTCCTATATGTGGTATCTACCTTCCATTCCAAGTAAATTTGTATGTGCCAAACTCTAAACCTTCAAATGAAATTCTGTTTTGTATGCTCGAATAGATCATGTATCAACTAGGGTTGTCTATATCTTCCATGGTAGGCAGGTTATTCTCAAGAGGAGTGGACTCCGCTCCTCACTCACGAGAAAATGGCTGGTCACCGGGATGCCCAGTCCCATGCTCAAATCAAATCAAAATAATTGCAAGCAAAACTCCACCAGGATTGTTGTTAGTTGGAGGCACCCGTTGTTTTGGGCAAGCCATGGATTGATGCTTGTTGGTGGTGGGGGAGAATAAAATTTACCATTCTGCTTGGGAACCGCCTATAATGTGTGTAGCATGGAAGATATCGAGATCTCTCGGTTGTTATGTTGACAATGAAAGTATACCGATGAGTATGACTATGACTGGATCTCTTTTACCATGAATTACAATTTCTAGTTATCCCTTGATCTTCAGAGGTGCTTTGCATTTATGTTTTGCGGTCTCAGAAAGTGCTAGCGAGATACCATCTTGTTATATCATATTATGATTGTTTTGAGAAAGTGTTGTCATCCGAGATTTATTATTATTGCTTGCTAGTTGATTATGCCATTGATATGAGTAAATACGAGACCTAAATGTTATTGTGAATATGGTTAGTTCATAATCATTGCTGAAAACTTGAATGCTGGCTTTACATATTTACAACAACAAGAGAAAACAGAGTTTGTAAAAGTTTTTCTTTATCACTTTCAGTTTATCAACTGAATTGCTTGAGGACAAGCAAAGGTTTAAGCTTGGGGGAGTTGATACGTCTCCAACGTATCTACTTTTCCAAACACTTTTGCCCCTGTTTTGGACTCTAGCTTGCATGATTTGAATGGAACTAACCAGGACTGACGCTGTTTTCAGCAGAATTGCCATGGTGTTATTTTTGTGGAGAAATAAAAGTTCCCGGAATGACCTGAAAATCAATGGAGAATATTTTTGTAATATATAAAAAATACTGGTGAAAGAATCAAGGCCAGGGGGCCCACACCCTGTCCACGAGGGTGGGGCGCGCCTACCCCCTGGGCGTGCCCCCTGCCTTGTGGGTACTCTGGTGATCCACCGACCTCAATTCCAACTCTATATATTCACGTTCGGGGAGAAAAAAATCAGAGAGAAGGATTCATCGCGTTTTACGATACGGATCCGCTGCCAAGCCCTAATCTCTCTTGGGAGGGCTGATCCGGAGTCCGTTCGGGGCTCCGGAGAGGGGAATCCGTCGCCATCATCATCATCATCAACCTTCCTCCATCACCAATTTCATGATGCTCACCGCCGTGTGTGAGTAATTCCATCATAGGCTTGCTGGACGGTGATGGGTTGGATGAGATTTATCATGTAATTGAGTTAGTTTTTTTGGGTTTGATCCCTAGTATCCATTATGTTCCGAGATTGATGTTGATATGACTTTGCTATGCTTAATGCTTGTCACTAGGGCCCGAGTGCCATGATTTCAGATCTGAACCTATTATGTTTTCATGAATATATGTGAGTTCTTGATCCTATCTTGCAAGTCTATAGTCACCTATTATGTGTTATGATCCGGTAACCCCGAAGTGAGAATAATCGGGACCACTCCCGGTGATGACCATAGTTTGAGGAGTTCATGTATTCACTAAGTGTTAATGTTTTGGTCCGGTACTCTATTAAAAGGAGGCCTTAATATCCCTTACTTTCCAATAGGACCCCGCTACCACGGGAGGGTAGGACAAAAGATGTCATGTGAGTTCTTTTCCATAAGCAGGTATGACTATATTCGGAATACATGCCTACATTACATTGATGAACTGGAGCTAGTTCTGTGTCACCCTATGTTATAACTGTTGCATGAGGGATCACATCCGACATTATTATCCATCACTGATCCATTGCCTACGAGCTTTTCACATATTGATCTTTGCTTAGTTACTTTTCCGTTACCATTGTTACAATCACTACAAAACTGCTACTCTTACTTTTGCCACCGTTACCGTTACTTCCATACTACTTTGCTACTAAATACTTTGCTGTAGATATTAAGTCTTTCAGGTGCGGTTGAACTGACAATTCAACTGTTAATACTTGAGAATATTCTTTGGCTCCCATTGCATCGAATCAATAAATTTGGGTTGAATACTCTACCCTCGAAAACTGTTGTGATCCCCTATACTTGTGGGTTATCACCCGCCACGACCTCCCTAAGTGATAGCAACCGCCCGTACCACTGGCCGAACGGAGGGGGTCGTCCCCAGCCCGTAAGCAGCTTGTGGGTTGAATACTCTATCTTTAAGAGTTATTGTCGACATGGTTAATTATAATGCTGGCTGAAAACATGGCTGCTGTTTAGGCTTATTTATGCAAACAAGAGCAAAAGAGTTCATAATAGTTTTTCTTTCTCACTTTCGGTTTATCACCTGAATTGCTTGAGGACAAGCAAAGGTTTAAGCTTGGGTGCGTTGATACGTCTCCAACATATCTACTTTTTCTCACGCTTTTCCTCTTGTTTTGGACTCTAATTTGCATGATTTGAATGAAACTAACCCCGGACTGACGTTGTTTTCAGCAGAACTAGCATGGTGTTGTTTTTGTGCAGAAATAAAAGTTCTCGGAATGGAACAAAACTTTTTCAGGATTTTTATATCAATAAAGAGAATTTCTAGAGCCAAGACCAGTCGGAGAGGGGCACCTGGGTGGGCACAACCCACTAGGGCGCCCCCCCTCTCCTAGCACGCCCAGGTGGGTACAACCCACCTGGTGGCCCCGTTGACGACCCCCAGATACTATAAATTCACATAATTCCAAAAAATTAGGGAGAAAGAATTATCATGATCCACGAGACAGAGCCGTCGCCAGGCCCTATTCTTCCTCGGGAGGGCAGATTTGGAGTCCGTTTGGGGCTCCGGAGAGGGGGGTCTTCGATCTTCGTCATCACCAAGCTATCTCCATTACCAATTCCATGATGCTCCCCACCGGGAGTGAGTAATTCCTTCGTAGGCTCGCTGGTCGGTGAGGAGTTGGATGATATTCATCATGTAATCGAGTTAGTTTTGTTAGGGCTTGATCCCTACTATCCACTATGTTCTTAGATTGATGTTGCTATGACTTTGCCATGCTTAATGCTTGTCACTTTGGGCCCGGGTACCATGATTTCAGATCTGAACCATTTATGAATTCATCATTATATCCATGTTTTAGATCCGATCTTGCAAGTTATAGTCACCTACTATGGTTATGATCCGGCAACCCCGGTGTGACAACAACCGGGCCCACTCCTGGTGATGACCGTAGTTTGAGGAGTTCATGTATTCACTATGTGTTAATGCTTTGTTCCGCTTCTCTATTAAAAGGAGGCCTTAATATCCCTTAGTTTCCAATATGGACCCGTTGCCACGAGACGGTAGGACAAAAGATGCCATGCAAGTTCTTTTAATAAAGCACGTATGACTATTTATGGAATACATGCCTACATTTCATCGATGAACTGGAGCTAGTGCTGTATCGCTCTAGGTTGTAACTGTCTCATGATGAATATCATCCAACAAGTCACCGATCCAATGCCTACGAATTTATCATTATTGATTTTGCTGCGTTACTATTGCTATCATCATTGTTGCACTTGCTACAAATTACTACTATCACTATTACTGATACTGTTACCGTTACTGTTATCACTACTATCAAAACTATCAAACTACTTTGCTACTGATAACTTTGCTATAGATAATTAATCTCTAGGTGTGGTTGAATTGACAACTCAGCTGCTAATACCTTCAAATATTCTTTGTCTCCCCTTGTGTCGAATCTATAAATTTGGGTTGAATACTTTTCCCTCGAAAACTGTTGTGACCCCCTATACTTGTGGGTTATCACACACCCCAGAGCAATGAACAAGCTGAGAGGGTGAACACTGAAGTGCTACGTGGACTCAAGACAAGAACTTTTGATATGCTGTAGAAGAATGGAAGGTGATGGATCGAGGAGCTGCTGGTAGTTCTCTGGTCCCTCAGAACGACACCTAACCAAGCTACCGGGAAGACTCCCTTCTCCCTAGTCTACGGGGCAGAAGCAGTTATCCCCACGGGACTCATTTACAGGTCCCCTCGAGTGCTTGCCTACGATGAAGTAGCGCAAGATCAGCACCGGCATGACGACACTGTGCTACTCAAGGAGAACCGTCTCCGGGCTGCTACGCGTGCGACATGCTACCAGCAAGCCCTGCTTCGTTGTCACAGCCACAGGGTTCATGCCTGGTGTTTTGGGGAAGGTGACCTTGTCCTTAGGTGCATTCAGTCCACCAAGTGTACAAACAAGCTATCACCAAAGTGGGAAGGCCCTTTCCGGGTGGTACGAGTCACCAGACCTGGCGCAGTCTGTCTGGAGACCGGAGATGGCACTTAGATGCAAAACTCATGGAATATCGAGCATCTCTGCAAGTAGTACCTGTAAGGCGCGAGGCTGCCGGGCACTGCCCGGCAGCCACCCTTTTGTTCAGGCCTTGCCTCAGCTGCATGTAACCCCTTGTACAAAGCCGGGGTAATGATCCTGTGCAAGAGAAAATAAAGAAGCAATGTAGGGGGGCCCCAACTAAGATTGCATGCATGCATGAGCACACCAAGATCACTGCATAAGCATTTCATGAGCATTTGCATATGCATGTAGATAGGATTGCATCCTGCTTTCATTCTCATCTACATGAAGTTGCAGGTTCCTGCTGTGAACTTGACTTCGACAAGAGACGAGAAGATTGCATGGCACAGCGATCCCCGACAAGCCAAACAGATAAGTTTTACCTCTTTTCCATTAGTGTTTTGTAAAGCTATAACTTTGCATGAGAAAACCTCGCCTCTCTTTTGAAACTTAGCTGCTCCCAAACCATGACTCGAACGTTGCTTCAGTCATGGTGGTCGCAGTAGCCTTTGGTGAAAAAGAGTTGGCAGGGGGATGGCCCCTCTATCTGTCCCCCGACAAACATAGCTCTCCGACAGAGAAAGAGAGTGCCGGCAGGATATCCTGCTAGGGAAATCTTGTTTATTTTCATTAAAGAGGCACACCACCTCTGCATGGACATACACATGCACGGGTTCCCGGCAAGGTTCATCCTTTTCATTTATATGCTAATACAAGTACAAGCATTACAGGACACAAAGATGGACTCGAGAGATTACATTATTTGAATTAAAATTTGGCGATTGTTGGGTAGTTTAAGTTTGAAAAAAGATAAGTGCCCCGTGATCCCCTCTTTTCGTTTTCCCTCCTTTAGGCACTGCGGCGGAAGGAGGA
Organism: Triticum aestivum; assembly: GCF_018294505.1. Taxonomy (NCBI): domain Eukaryota; kingdom Viridiplantae; phylum Streptophyta; class Magnoliopsida; order Poales; family Poaceae; genus Triticum; species Triticum aestivum. The sequence goes on along the minus strand of NC_057794.1, from coordinate 155,281,075 downwards.
AAAGACAAGAAAAGGAGCACCGAAGCAGGAGCCCACCCTAGTATCGTCAGGGCCCATCGGGCACGGCCTCACAAGACCGAGAGTGGCAAGGCTGCGAAGGAGGAGTGCGGGGGACGGGGCAGCACCTTCTGGTCGCCACCTCCAGAGCCAACAAGAAGCCCTGGCTAGAGCGCCGGTGCAGTCATCCATGAAAGCTCAGCTGGAAGACTGCTGGAGGCGAGGAGAAGGCGCCAAGAGAACATCCCTCCCCGGCTATCACCCGAAGAGGCTGGTGATGACTGTGTCGGGGAGGGAGGGGAAGAGCGGAAAGATGAGGCGGCAGGTCCCCGGTCGGAGGTGATGGCATCCACGCCAATGTACTCTGACCTGACCCCCTGCCACCGCCTTCTCCGCCTTCCCTCGCTTTCTCCTCACCACCACTTCTACCGGGAAGCACCAAGACTCCAGTCCGGCGCCTCCAGCAGAGAAACAACATGTAGCTGGAGTGAGCAGGGGGCTTGAGGTGCGCCGCTCCCCACCTTGGAGGGCAGGAAGGCACGCCTCTCGTCGACATCCGCCCCAAGACCTCCGGGATGGGCAATGCTGGGATTACCGACGATCTCCAGTCTCGCCTCCTGGCCAAGCCTCGAAGAGACCAATAAATTCGCCACGCCAATGACCAGTCTCACTCCTCGAGTGCCATCACCAACATAGGGAAACAACAACCCCAAATAGGATCCCTGGGGCTGGCCCAGGCTCTTCTCTTCAGCATCATCGGCGTAAGCAGAGAACAAGGGAAGAAGAGGAGGAATTGCAAAGATGGACGACTCCGCCCTCCTCCGCCCCTCCCTTTTATAGGCTGGATGGGGAAGGGAAACCACCCCATCAACGGGCGACCACCGCCCACCTCCGCCAATTCAAGGCAGGCGGACCCTCTCCAAGATGCACTCCCGCGCCACGCGCCACCGTTACCTACCCCATGCGATGCATGCAGTATACGTGGCCAAGGATAATGGTGCATGATGGGAAGAGTAAATTGGTAGTTTCTACCCCATGCATTAAAGTCATTCACGAACCATCACTGGAGCGGCCCCACCACTATTGGCGTGACACGACGCGCGGGGAAACCTAAAACTGGCCCGAAATCAAGGCTAATGAAGCAGCAATGGAAACCTCAAGAGACCAACCTCTTCAGCAACCGTTGCATGTGCACTTATTAGGCCCTACCCCGACGACGCTCAGCATCAGGTTTTGGGCAGGCCCGGGGCCTTCTAGCGGTGCAACAGACCCTGGGTCTATCGCCCAGACTATGCACAGGCACGTGAACAAGATTGAAGCACCAGCCCAAGTCAGAGATTGAAGGACCAAGAGATTCAAAGAACCAACACAAAGCTCAGAGGGACCAAGATCAAGCCAGAGTACCAAGATGTTAGCAAGAGAAGTGCCTCCCTTGCTTGGCAGGCGAGCCCGGCAAGGGGCGAGGCCACCACCAGAAGCAAGGAACCAAGGCCCCCGGCAAGGTCTGCCGGGGCTCGCGGGGGCAGAACCACCCCACCAACCACTCAAGCACGACCCACGTCGTCAATCAGTGCGGTGTCAAGCCCCAGGGTGATTAAGTGGCAGCCATTCGCCACATGGCAGCCATTTCCTACACAAGAAACCCACAGATGAGCCCCGTCCTGTGACATGTCAAGAGAACAAGCGTGGAGCTGGCAAGATAGCCTGGCAAGCCTTGCCGGGCAACAAGTGATGTCACACTAAGTGGTGCATTTAATGCACCCTGTCAGCCCGTAGAGTTAGGTATGATAACATTGTTTTCTATCATATAAGTGGATAATGACTACTTTGCCATTGTGGTGACCCATTAATCTATAAAAGGAGGCCCATGGCACCCATAGTATAGGTTAGAGGGTTAGAAAGTTGACACCTCCATATGCGTGTAGTCGCAACTACCCACAGGCAACCCCTGCCGGGCAAGTGTACTGCGCCTCACCACCTTCCTCCCACCATCAATCCACCAAAGCAGGAGTAGGGTTTATGCCTCATGGTGACCTGAACCTGGGTAAATTGCTTGTGTGCTCTCTGTCGTGCTGCCGTGCGCTGGTCTGCTCTTTGTGCAACGCGACGTCCCCCTGTCGAACCAGCAAGGGGCTTCCTGGTCCCATAGGTGGCCATGGATATCTCGCGACATCGACGCGTAAGAGGGGTTGTCAATCCCTCCCGGTTAAAAGATTGGTGAAGATATAGATTGGTAGATGCAAATAAAATAATGGCAAATAAAATTCAGTGAGATATTTTTGGGTTTTTGATAATATAGATCTGAAAATAAAATATGCAAATAAAGGAAAAGGCAAATAGCAATATAGATCTAAAAATATATGACGAGAAAAAGACCCGAGGGCCATAGATTTCACCAGTGCACTACTGCAGGATGCTGCTAACGTGGCACTATGATGAGAGACCCTTTGACGAAACTGTGTGTGATGCATTAATGGCAAACGGTAATGTAAAATAATCGTCAAAAAAGATGCAAAACGTTTGAGATGGCAGATACATCAAACATAGTTCAGATTTTAGTTGTGTGTGCGATCTGGGGCATACGGTTCAGTTCAATGAACTGTTTGCGATGAGGCAGAACAAAAGGAACGGGCAGCTAGATGAAGGCATGTGTGATATACGACATATAGTTCACTTGGATAAACTGTTTGTGATGAGGCGGAACAATAGAAACGGGCAGCCAAATGAAGGTGTGTGTGATATACGGCATACAGTTCACTCGGATGAACTGTTTGCGTTGAGCGAAGAGAACAGAAATGGTTCAACTTAACAAGATGTGTGTGATATGCGGCAAACAGGTCTGTAGTCGGAAATGTGTGGGAAGACCGATCACAACCCAGACATTCCTGTTAACAAGCCCCATGTGCTGTGAGCAAACGATTGTTGGTATACAATTGTCAGTGATTGATGAAATCATCATAGACAGGTTCCATCGTTTAGTCTGTGTGCGATGTGATTTTCTCTGTCTATAGAGGATCAACATATATACTTAAAAAGACAGCATTGCAAAACCAAATTAAGCATCCAATTACACAAGTTACTACACACATCACATTTCCACACACCAAAGTAAGCAATTACATGCATACTAAACTACGAGAAACGAGCATCTAATCATCTACTTATTGTTGCGACGACGCTTGCCATTGCTATGCTTCCGGTTGGATCCCTGGCCGTTTTGGGGAAGGAGGCACTTCCTCATGTCAACAATCCTCGTGTACATGTCGTAGCTCGTGTACGCCTCCTTGGTCGCATGCACAACGTGAGCTTTGTCGAGTTTCTCCATCCAGGCCGAGTGCCAGGCACGCTTGTCCTTGTTGTAGGAATCCTTCATGTCTCTGTAGTAGGGGTCGATGATGGCCTCGGTGAGGTGAACCAGTGAGTCCTTCTCATGCTCCTTGCTACCCCAGATCTTGTATTGGCCCTGGATGTCAACAAGATTCTGGCAGGTGATGCCCGAATTCTTGAGCACCTTTACATCGTTGGTGATGTCCATCATAGAGAACATGTAGTGGGGGCTATTGACAAACCTGGCGAAATGCTCGCAAGGCCTTGTGGCCAGGCATTAGTGGTAGACGAGGACGTGGTTGCGCACGCACATTTGGGCGACATCGACCTTGGGACGAGACCCGGCATGAGTGCGGGTGTACTCGAGGTCGAACCCAACCACCTTGTACTTCTCTTCAGCGAGCAATAGCTCCACGATGTGGATGGAGTGCTCCACCCAGACCGGGTTGTTGGTGTACACCACCAAGAGCTCCGTGAACCTTCTGTGGGTGTCCACCACAACATGCATGGTGACTGCTGCTCGTCGTCGGCAGCCGCTCGGAGCGCCATTGGAGCCGCGCAGGATACCCTCTAAGAATTTGTCGTGGTGGGTGTGCTTTTTGCAATGGTGGGGCACAATCGAAAGGTTGAAGAGACACAAGGGTTAAATGTCCATGGTAATAAATGGGGGCCGGCCGGCCTGTAATTGTCATGTCTTGTAATGGCGTTCATAGCGGAGGACTCGAGTGCATGCTTGACAACACCACACCGCACGCGTGGGCTTGAAGAGGCGCCAAATGTATCATCGGTGAGCCTGTTGCCGTGCTACCGCGCAGTTTATTGCACAAGCTTCCCGCCCGACTAGTTTTGCCATGCGTCGGCTAGAAGACGGACAAATCGTGGGCGTTTATTGGCAAAAAGCTTTGTAAAAACAAAGTGTGTGGAATGACTTTAGTCATAAGTTTACCCGTGGGTGATCAGGTTAAAGTTACACAGAAGGGTGATGATGGGCACTCAAGTGCGATTATTAATTCTACACTCTACAGGGCACACAGTTGAACAAACCAACTGTGTGCAATAATGTCGAAGATCATAGTCAAGTTAGCTATACAGATCGTGTGCTATGAGATCGACAAGGTAAACAGATTCGAGAATGGTTAATAAAATCTAAGTCCATTTCATATTAATAAGGTCAAAATAGTGCTACCAATATACGAGTATCATACGATGCCATCTCAATGATTGTACCACAAAAGCTTGAAATATTACAAGGTTCAAATTCCAGAGTTATATGGCTCAAATTTGAAGATTACAAGGTTCAAACTGATATCAGAAATGAAATTCAGCTCATCAGTTGCAAATGCTCACGCTGATCCACTGAACATGGATATTAGAGTGGTTCAAACTAATATTACAACATCTAAGTATCATTTCGAAACCTCATAATTTTTGCAAAGGGGTTAGCCACTGAGAAATCATGTATGGGGTTGACACGATGACTTCCGATTACTCTGTCATCTAAAGTTCCAAAATGAAATTCAACATTTTCGGAGCCTATTCCATTCTACCGCAGCCGCCGGCGCTGATCAACAAACCATTCATTTTTGCAAAATAAATGTAGGGCAAACCTCATTACTTCAGCACCCTTGCTCTGACAACAAAGAACTGGCGAATATAATCTCCGTTAAGGTCCCTCGGTAGGAGTTCAAAAAAAATTCTGAGAGATGTAGATCGAGGCATTCGACGTGATTGTTATATTGTATCACATTATCCACCACCGGGCCTAATCTTATTTGCAAAAGAAGAGAAAGTGTTAGTGCCTACATGTAGTTTTGAACACTACTACATGACTATTTGGTTTGCAGGATTTGTAAAATGCACTAACATGCCATCTTCGATCTGACATGATTAACATGGGCATTTGATTACAATCTAGAAAAATGTCATTGTAAACTTGGAAAAGGTGTCACAAGTTGAACTCCCTTATGGTTAACATTTAACAGGAAAGGAACATCACCTCAATATATAGCTTCTCCATGCACGGAAAGCATCCCAGGAAACTGACAACTTGGTCCAGGTTGGGGCCGATAGATTCTAGTGCCAAGACCTTCACTGTGCGCAGTTTCGGGGTCAAGCTTGTCGGAATCATTTTCTGGATGACAGACAAAGTACATCTTCAAAATTTGAAATAATGTTAACTTCTAAAAGGATAGGTAGAAGGCGACTGTTGTACCTGAATGGGTGTGGATCCAATAACAAGTTCAGAGTATTTGTTAGACGAGTAGCCCACCACTGTCAATTTTGGTGCAGAAATGACATTGATTCTTGTTGGACCTTCTTGATCAACTACAAGTAATCTCTCAAGTGAAGGTGTGTCCTCAATGACCATACCGTGGTACACATCTTGTGATGTCTTCTTGTTGCACCGACAACACACGTAAATAGTCCGGAGAGTCATGGAGGTGATGTGGAAGCTACTCAACCCATTGATCACCTGAAGACGAAGGTACTCGAGTGCAGTGCAGCCACGAAGCAGGCGCTCCATGTCACTGTTTGGGAGGCAGACGGTGACGAGAGCTCGAGCTGCTTCAGTCGTGGTAGAATAAGAGTGGGCGCTCCATTAGGGGGAATAGCAGTTCCTGAACTTGGCGACGCACAGTGTGGGCGCGAGGCAGAGGATGGATGTTGGCAAGCATATACCCATCGTCAAAAGTGAGCTCCTCGAGCTAATCTAGGGCGGGGGATCGGAACCAGCTTCCTGAATTATGTAGTCAAACTCGTTCATGAGAACGAGAGTGGCTAACTTTTTCGCACTAGGATTTTTTATTTCGAGAAGCTCAAAAAACAATCTTTGCAAAGTAGGATGAGTGCGGATAAATTTGCTTTCAAGTTTTAGAACTAGTGTTGAAATAGCATCCGCATAAGATCTAGTAGTTTTAAGTATAGGAGCATCATCAAGACTTAGATTCCCAACACAATTGAAAAATTCTTGGATACGTTGTTTTCCCATAATGTTCCCTTTCCCCAAGATAAAAGTTTTAGCATCCAGATTGCATGTACGTCCCATCTTAGGAGTCGGGCCATCATTTGTTGGTGCCATACCGAAATCACTCATGATTGCAAGCAAAGAACAGATCTGATGAGAAAATGGCGAACGAAAGAAAAAGAGAGGTGAATAAAACGACAAATTTTTTGTGAAGTGGGGGAGGGGAAAACGAGTGGCAAATGGAGAATAATGTAAATTGCAAGGAAATGAGATTTGTGATTAGGAACCTGGTTATGTTGAAGATCCTCCCCGGCAACGGTGCAAAAAATACATCGGTATTTCCCTAGAGAGGGAGGGATAACGTAGCATAGCGACGGTAGAGTATTTCCCTCAGTTATGAAACCAAGGTATCGAACCAGTAGGAGAACCAAGCAACACAACGTAAACATCCCCTGCACACAAATAACAACACCTCGCAACCCGACGTGTTTTACAGGGGTTGTCAATCCCTTTCGGGTAACGGCACCAGAAATTGGTGTGTGACGGTAAAAAGGTTGAAATAGATTGGATAAATAGATCGCAATAAAATAAAATGCAGCAATATATTTTTGTATTTTTAGTTTAATAGATCTGAAAACAAAAGCAAGGAAAAAGTAGATTGCAAAGGCAAATATATGAGAAATAGGACTCGGGGCCGTAGGTTTCACTAGTGACTTCTCTCAAGAAAAATAGCAAACGGTGGGTGAACAAATTACTGTTGGGCAATTGATAGAACTTAAAATAATTATGATGATATCCAGGCAATGATCATTACATAGGCATCACGTCCAAGATTAGTAGACCAACTCCTGCCTGCATCTACTACTATTACTCCACACATCGACCGCTATCCAACATGCATCTAGTGTATTAAGTTCATGGAAAAATGGAGTAATGCAATAAGAACGATGACATGATGTAGACAAGATCTGTTTATCTATATGGCGGTAGATATAGATCTCGTCTTTTATCCTTAGTACCAATGATACATATGCGTCGGTTCCCTTTCTGTCACTGGGATCGAGCACTGTAAGATCGAACCCACTACCGGGCACCTCTTCCCATTGCAAGATAAATAGATCGATTTGGCCAGACAAAACCCAAATATTGGAGAAGAAATATGAGGCTATAAGAGATCATGCATAAAAGAGATAAAGATACTCAAATACTTTCATGGATATAAAAACATAGATCTGATCATAAACTCGAAGTTCATCGATCCCAACAAAAAACCACAAAAGAGTTACATTATATGGATCTCCAAGAGACCATTATATTGAGGATCAAGAGAGAGAGAGAGAGATGAAGCCATCTAGCTACTAACTATGGACCCGAAGGTCTACAAAGAACTACTCACGCATCATCGGAGAGGCACCAATGGAGGCGGTGAACCCCTCTGTGATGGTGTCTAGATTAGATCTGGTGTTTCTGGACTCTGCGGTGGCTGGATGAATATTTCGTCGACTCCTCAAGGGTTTTGGGAATATTTGGGTATTTATAGAGAAAAGAGGCAGTCAGGGGGGCACCCGAGGGGGCCACAACTCACCTGGGCGCCAGGGCCTCCTGGCGCACCCTTGTGGGTTGTGCCCCCCTCGGGGAACCCCTAGGTGCAACCAGGGGCCATCTGCTTCCTTTTGGCCCATAAAAAATCATCGTAAAGTTTCGTGCCATTTGGACTCCATTTGATATTGATTTCCTGCGATGTAAAAAACATGGAAAAAAACAGGAACTGGCACTGGGCACTACGTCCATAGGTTAGTACCAAAAAATGATACAAAATGACTATAAAATGATTATAAAACATCCAAGATTGATAATAAAACAACATGGAACAATCAAATTTTTTGGAATATCCTTAGTTATACGTTTCATTTCTTCATAACCCACAAGTAAACTAAGTTCATTATGATGCGCAAGGGAAATCAAGTCATCACAATTTTTGGACACGATACAATCATGAAACAATTTGCATTGGAGATTTAAATGATCACGTTCATTTCAAAGTTCACAAGGATGGCAAAGAAATTTTAAATTTTTAGCACAAGAATCTAGCCTCTCTTGCAACCATTTAGTTTCTAAATACTTATGCCTCTTGCAAAATCTATCTTCCTTATTTGGTGTGTACTTGAAAACTCTATGCACTCCACAAAATTGACATGCTTAAAAGAGACATTTTCATCATGACTAGTGCAATCCTCACTAGTACTACAGATATTCAAAGAGTTAATACTAACAACATTGCAATCATGCTCATTATTCAAAGATTGTATGCCAAACATTTTATTGCATTCTTCTTCTAACATTTTGGCACAATTATCGGAATGCTTATTTTCACGAAAGATATTAAAAAGATGAAGCATATGAGGAACACTCAATTCCATTTTTTGCTAGTTTTCTTTTATAAACTAACTAGTGATAAAACAATAAACTAAAAGATTCGATTGCAAGATCTGAAGATATACGTTCAAGCACTAACCTCCCCGACAACGACGCCAGAAAAGAGCTTGATGTCTACTACACAACCTTCTTCTTGTAGACGTTGTTGGGCCTCCAAGTGCAGATGTTTGTAGGACAGTAGAAAATTTCACTTAAGTGGATGACCTAAGGTTTATCAATCCGTGTGAGGCGTAGGATGAAGATGGTCTCTCTCAAACAACCCTGCAATCGAATAGCAAAGAGTCTCTTGTGTCCCCAACACACCCAATACAATGGTAAATTGTATAGGTGCACTAGTTCGGCGAAGAGATGGTGATACACGTGTAATATGGATGGTAGATATAGGTTTTTGTAATCTGAAAATATAAAAACAGCAAGGTAACTAATGATAAAAGTGAGCACAAACGGTACTGCAATGCTTCGAAACAACGCCTAGGGTTCATACTTTCACTAGTGCAAGTTCTCTCAACAAGGTTAACATCTTTACCTAATAATACAGAGAATTGGGTTTCTTTCGTCCGTCATGGCATTTTTCAGAAAAGTCCCTCTATTTTAGAGAATTCAACCTGCAGTCCTGTTTTAAGTTAAAACGAATCGTTATTTTCATATTTTACACAAAAGTCCCTGTCTTTTCTTGAAGCCAACCCGCCGTCCGGATTTAGGTCACACCCGAACCGTTATTTTACATTTTTTGAAAACCCCCTAATGTTTTAGGTTATTCATCTGCGGATCATATTCAAGTCAAACAAATGCTTTTTAAATCATCCATATCTTTTAAACCGTAACTCGGATTTGAACATGTTATATAAGAAGTTTGATTAGAAAAACTATGTAGACTATGAATATGAGATTATTTTTACATGTTAGGTATTTTTAAATATTATTTTGGAATATATTTGAGTCAAACCAAATGATTTTCTAAACTATCTGTATCTTTTAAACCGTAACTTCGATTTTACCATATTATATATGAAATTCTATTAGAAAAATGTGTGGAATCCAAATATGATGTTAATTTTACCTGTTATTAAATATTTTTAAAATATTGTTATGGAAGCAAACTTATAATTTATAACGCAAGATCTATTTTTTTCATACCGGCGGCGATCCAGATTGCAAATAAACACCCCACTATAACCATATAGGGAAAAGAAAACATCGATAACTACACATGCATACCTCTAAAAAATGTCGTAGGGTAAAACAACAGATTTCTCATCGCGAGAGTGAGAGAAAGCGAGAGAGAGAGAGAGAGAGAGTGAGATAGAGAGAGAGAGAGGGAGGAGACAGGGAGAGAGAGACGCCCTAGGATTAACCATATTCAACACATGTTTTTTTGTGTGTGGACATCGAGGCCATCACCGGCGAGGGTGAGAAGGAGGATAAGAGGCAACACAAATATGATGCCTCACGAAAATAAAGGAGATGGACCTATTTGTGGTCTTGAGTGATGGTTGCTGAGTTAAGAGCGTGTGTTATGTTTTCTCTCCCGTTGCAACGCACGAGATCTTTTGCTAGTAATTAGATAATATAACTATCCCTCAACATGCAACAAAGAGTCACTCCAAAGTCACTAATAGTGGAGAACAAATGAAGATATTACTGTAGGGTACGAAACCACCTCAAAGTTATTCTTTTTGATCAATCCATTGGGCTATTCCTATAAGTGTCACAAACAGCCCTAGAGTTCATAGTAAAATAACACCATAAGACACAAATCAATCAAAACCCTAATGTCACCTAGATACTCCAATGTCACATCAAGTACCCGCGGGTATGATTATACGATATGCATCACACAATCTCAGATTCATCTATTCAACCAACACAAAGAACTTCAAAAGAGTGCCCCAAAGTTTCTACTGGAGAGCCAAGACGAAAACATGTGCCAACCCCTATGCATAGATTCCCAAGGTCACGAAACCCGCAAGTTGATCACCAAAACATACATTAGGTGAATCAATAGAATACCCCATTGTCACCACGGGTATTGTAACATCCCAATTTTCAGTTTGGATGTTATACATAGGTCATCATATGCATATCATATTTTATTTGCATTTTTGGTTGTGATCCTAGAAATCTTAAGCAACTCAAGGAACCAAGGAGAGAGTTGAAGGTTTCACAAATTTTCCTATTTGAATTTATTTTCAAATTTGAAAAGAGGATCAATTTGGTTTTAATATTTTTCTCTCCAATTATTTCCAAAAAAATAAAAAATAAAACAGACAAGATAAACTGACTTCTTCTGACAAAAGGAATATTGGAGAAGAAATTTTAAAATCAAATTAAAATTTTATTTGGATTTTATTTGCTATTTTATTTGAATTGGAAAAATATGCATTTTTGAAAATTGCCTTTTTAGGCAAGAAAATTGTTCACCTTGTTCTAAATATTAGGCTTAGACGGTGAAAATTATTTCTGGTATTTTTAGAATTTTTTTAATATTTTATTAGGATTTTTCTTTCTGGCGAAATTTATTTAAGAAAAATGTTTCGTCGCCCGGCTGGGTCGAAGGCCCAGCTGAGCCAGGCCGGCCCACTCGCCCCGCCGCCTTCCTCCTCACGAGAGGAGTCCCGCGCGCGCCGCCGCTCGGGGTGTTTGAGCCAGACTGCCACCGCTGCCGCCCCCTCCTCCGAGACAGCCCCTACGGCCTCTTTAAAATCAGAGCGGCCCGCCCTCTCCTCAACCGCCTCCCTGCCGAGCCGTGCCGCAAGCCGCCGCCGTCGCTCGCCGCTGCACCGCACCACCACCGCACCGGAGCCCCATTGCAGAAACCACCGGAGCAGCGCCGGATATCGCCGTCGCTTTTCTCCGGTTAACCGATAAAAAACCGATTCGGCTTTCCTCAGTTTTTCTTTCGGTTTATTTTAGGGTTAGGGTTTTCTCTCGGTTTATTCCGATTGGATCTAATTAGGAGACGTTGTCGGTTAATCTGCGGTAGCGATCAATTTTCGTTTGTTAGTTTCTGTTAGCGAACGTATCCACGAATACTGTTATCACACGAATACTGTTATCACAGATTAGTCCCTGATTTTCAAACGCTCGCTACTTTTTGCTCATTTGTCCAAATCCAGTGAAACCAACGCCAAAATCTTCATATTCTTCCCCTCTTTACAAATAATCTTGAATATGGTTTTGACAAATTAAAATTTGGTTTCAAGAAGATTTGTTTTCGAACTTCTTTTGATCGTAGTTTGAGTTTTGTAGCTCCGATTTAATTGATTCTTCTTGGAAATTGAAGCTATTCAGTTGGACTTTCAGTTTGGATATTTTCTCTTGAGTTTTACCCTTGCATATTATGCTTGAGTGCTTATGTATCCTATTGTTTGTTCACGATAGAGTTTCCGGAGTGCAAAGCGTGCTACTACGAGTCACTGGGGTTTTCAGATCGTCAGCAAGGCAAGTAACACTTTGATCATATCCCTTATTACCCAGTTTTTACGCATTAGTTTAAGTCCTCAAATATTGAATTAGTAGGTTTGATAACATGTGGGTATTGGGAAGTAGTTGATGAGGTAGGAACCTATTGTCTTTATTCCAAACCCTGGGAGTTACTTCTACATTATGCTTATTCTGCTATGTCATGCTTGTAGGCGTGGTTTGGTTTGAGTGATCCATGACAGATGTCAGAGTTTTAGTTAATGGTTAACTTAAGGTAGCTACTTTAATACACATCTAACATATGTAGGGGATTGTTGGTGTACCGGCCTATCTATCAGTTAAGGGGACCTTTTCGGAAAAACTGTGTCTCAGACATCAGTTTCTCAAACATCATGTAGTGCGAGAAATCCAATGGAGGAGATCAAGTCTTGTGGGGAAAAGTGCGCAAACCTCTGCAGAGTGTATAAACTAATCATGGTTAGCCGTGTCCCCGGTTATGGACATCTTGAGTATCTGGTACTTGAATTATTGATTTGATCTCATCACTTTACTTAGTTAATTTGTTGGGTTGAACAAACTTGTAGTTGAATAAAATATATTCCTTTGTTGTAGGGAAAAACTAGCTTTATGCAAAATGATAACCATAGAGCCTCCACCGGCCAAATATGCATATAGTTATAGTTGTTACTTGTTCATTGTTCTATAGTGTTATCTTGCCAGCATATTCCATGTACTGACCCACACAGGCTGCAACGTATTATGTTGTAGAGTTTTCAGACAAAAATTAAGGTGCACTAGGTCGTTGTCATGCACTCAGCTATGCCCTTGGAGGTGATGGACTCATTTACCTTCGAAGCTTCCGCAGTTATCTTATTTATATGGCCTTCAGCCATATTATCATAATAAGTACTCTCTTTGAGATATTCGATGTAATAAGTGTGTGATTGCACTCTGTTATAAATACTTGAGTACTATGCGTGTCAGCATTACAGATCCAGGGATGACACTTATGCACAGAGATTTGACCATTTGAGGTCGGATAGCTACAAGATGGTATCAGAGCACACGCTGTCTGTAGGACGCGACCACTAAGATAAGCCATAGGACCTTTTCTCTACTCATTTCTTACTCTTCTCCACTTTCCTCTCTATAGATGGCGGACCCAAGGAACAAGTTTGCTCAACGGGATGAAGACACTCCTTTTGGACGACACTTGAAGGAGGCCACTAAATACCTGAGCATCGGAATACCAAGCTTCACGGGGACCTACTCCACCACTCTACCGGAAGAAGAGCGCTGGACAATTCGAGTACATGTCCCAGGAAGGACATTCACACCAGTTACTGAGCCGATAGAGTTTTCCTTTGATGCACTAACCTGGAGTCTAGGAAAGAGTATGGCAGCCCACGTCGCCATGGGACGCATCGGCCAAGTATACCACAAGGATCTTAAGGACACCATCTACCAGATATGTGGACGCTGAGATGAGCAATGGGAGATGATTTGCACAAGGAGGGATAAATCAATTGTAGCTTACATCCAGGAGTTAAACCAACACATTCGTCGTTAGGAGAACCAGGTGTGCACCAACATGCTAGACATGAAGAAGGTGATGACTAGGAACATGGAGCTTGAAGAGGAATTCAAGTCTACACGTGATGGATATGAAGAGGAGATTGCAGTACTACTGGAGAAGAATGAAGACCTGAAGAAGAATCTAGGAATATTCATGGGAGATCCCATGCCAGAGGAGGGCAACCACCCAGAAGACTACATCATCATCGATGACACTGACTCCGACCCTGATAGTGATGATGATTATGAAGACGAATCTGGAGCAGATATCATGGAATCTTCCACCGATCAAAATTTCTAGTCGACCACCAAATTATCCGTAGCATTCCCCCATGTATATAGTAGTAGTCCGAGTATTATGTAACGCTAGTTAGATTGTTTGTAGGCCCTTGTTTGAAATTGAGTGGTGTGAAATGAATGTGTTTGTCTCATGTGCATATGGGTAGTGATTTCTCTTTAGTCCTCACTCTATTCTAATATCTCCCCCCTCTAAACCCATCAGATGCCTCCGAGACGTGACCCCAGATTTGTCTTCCCACCGGAGCTCACTCAGTTGATCCAACAAAAGAATGTCTTGATGTAGTTGGTAGTCCATAACCATGGCAACAACAACAACAACAACAACCCGCCGCCACCACCCCTAGTGGACAACTTAGCCCATTTTCTAAGGTTGAATCCGTCGGTGTTTTCCAGTAGGACCAAGCTGATTGTTGTTGATGATTAGCTCTGCAGGATTGGAAGGGAGCTGACCACCGCAGGTTACACAGATGCTGAGAAGGTGTGCTTTGTCGTACATCAATTGGATGGACCCGCAGCCTCATGGTGGGAGAATTACACAACCACTTTTCCCATAGCCGATGTCACATGGGATCAGCTTCAGCAAGCTTTCCGCACAACCCATGTCTCAACCGGAGCTATGAGTATGAAGAAGCATGAGTTTCACAACTTACGCCAGGGAAATCGTACTGTGGGGCAGTACGCGGATGAGTTTAGTAAGTTAGCTCGCTATGCCCTAGATGATGTGGCCACAGATGCCGAAAGTAGGAGAAATTTATGGAAGGGTTGAATGATGAGCTGAGTATGCAGTTGATAGTGGCAAAATTCACTAACTACTAGGAGTTGGTAGATGGGGCCCTCATGATTGAAGGCAAGCAGCAACAAATAGAGAGCCGCAAAAGGAAGTATGGACAGGGGAAGTACAATTCTGGAGCTCAGCAGAAGCCTTGTTTTACCCCGAACTCGGGAGGACATACCCATCATAACCATGGAGGCCATACCCACAATGGAGGGAGTTCACATAACCACAATGGCCCTAAGAATGGAAATGGTAATGGAGGAAACAACGGTCACAACTGTTCCAACCCAACAACACCCGCTAGGAAGGATCTATGTCACATTACCTGTTTCAAGTGCGGGAAGACTGGACACTACGGCACTGAGTGTCCCGAAGAAAAGAATGGAAATGGCAATGGAAGTTCTGGGAAGAAGCCCAACCCTTCACCAGAGGACAGGTGAACCACATTAACGCGGAGGAAGTTGAAGAACAGCCAGATGCAGTTATAGGTAAGTTTTTGATTAAGTCATTTACTGCTACTGTTCTTTTTGATAATGGTGCATCACATTCATACACATCGAGGGGATTTGTGGATAAGTATAAGTTTCCCACCAAAGTTCTTAAGACACCTATGTTAGTAAGCTCACCTAGAGCGGAGTATATGGCAAGCAGAGGATGTTTTCAGATGCCATTGGCCATAGGTAGGCATGTTTTCCCCTCAGACCTAACGGTTTTGGAGTCACAAGGTTTGGATGTGATACTAGGCATGGATTGGCTATCGATGTATAGAGGAAACATCGACTGTGCTAGTAAGTCAATTTTGCTCACCACCCCAGAGGGTAAATGGATGAAGTATGTACCTAGGCACGCGCCAAGGAGGACTCAAGTAAATTCACTCTTGGGAGTTGTTCAGGAAGAAGTGCATGTTGTGAAGGATTACCCGGTTGTATTTCCAGAGGAACTACCAGGCATGCCGCTAGATCGAGACATAGAATTTTTGATAGACCTGTTGCCAGGCACCGGACCAATATCGAAGAGACTGTATCGGATGCCCGCTAATGATCTGGAGGAGATCAAGAAGCAGATTAAGGACTTATTGGAGAAAGGTTACATTCGACCAAGTTCATCACCGTGGGGAGCCCCAGTGCTCTTAGATGAGAAGAAGGATGGATCTCTGAGAATGGTTGTGGATTATCGGGCGTTGAATGAAGTGGCGATCAAGAACAAGTACCCACTACAGATGATCAATGATTTGTTTGACCAGTTGCAAGGAGCTAAATTATTCTCCAAGATCGATCTTCGATCAGGATACCACCAGTTGAAGATTCGAGAACAAGATATACCCAAGACAGCTTTTACCACAAGGTATGGGCTATATGATTACATGGTCATATCATTTGGATTGACTAATGCCCCTGCATATTTTATGAGTATGATGAATAAGGTGTTCATGGAGTATTTGGATAAGTTCATTGTCATGTTCATTGATGATATTTTGGTGTACTCGAAGAATGAAGAGGAACATAAGGAACACTTGCGCTTAGTTCTCGAGAAGCTTAGGGAACATCGGCTGTATGCCAAGTTTAACAAGTGTGATTTTTGGTTGAAGGAAGTTGGATTTCTTGGGCATGTTATATCAGGAGAAGGTATAGCAGTAGACCCTATCAAGGTTCAGTCTGTCAATGAGTGGTTGGCACCCACCTCAGTTGGAGAGATCCACAGTTTTCTGGGACTCGCAGGATATTATAGGAGATTCATTGAGATTTTTTCCAAGATTGAGAAACCCATGACGGAGTTGTTGAAAAAGGACACCAAATTCAAATGGACCGAGGATTGTGAGGCCAGCTTTCAGGAATTGAAGAAATGTTTGGTTATAGCCCCATTGCTGATTCTTCCGGATATACGCATAGATTTCCAAGTATATTGCGATGCTTCTCGCTTGGGACTCGCAGGTGTACTTATGCAAGATGGAAGGGTTGTTTCATATGCCTCACGTCAGCTTCGACCACATGAGTTGAATTATGCCACGCATGATTTGGAGTTAGCAGGCGTAGTGCATGCGCTCAAGACCTGGAGACATTTTCTTATTGGAAACCGTTGTGATGTATACACGGATCATAAGAGTTTGAAGTACATTTTCATGCAGAAGGAATTGAATCTCAGACAGAGGAGATGGCTGGAACTAATAAAGGATTATGATATTAAGCTACATTATCATCCAGGAAAGGCCAATGTCGTAGCAGACGCTTTGAGCCACAAGAGCTATGTCAATACCCTCATAAGCGGAGGATTACCGCAGGAGTTAGTCGACAATCTCAAGGAACTTCGTTCGGATATAGTTCCAAGAGGTTTTGTTGCAGCAATGGAGGTTCAGACTACATTATTGGGAAAGATTCAAAAAGCTCAAAAGGATGATAAGGAAATTGCTGAGATAAAGGAGAAGATGAGCAAAGGAAAAGCCAAGGGTTTTCATGAGGATGAGCATGAAACTTTATGGTTTGAGGATCGTGTATATGTGCCCAATAATGCGGAGATCAGGAAGTTAATACTTTAGGAAGCTCATGACTCACCATACTCGATTCACCCCGGAAACACCAAGATGTATTTGGATTTGAAGGAACATTTCTGATGGACAGGTATGAAGAAGGATATTGCCGAGTATGTAGTAGTATGTGATGTATGTCAGAGAGTGAAGGCAGAACATCATATGCCAGCAGGATTACTTTAGCCTATGCCAATACCAGAATGGAAGTGGGACAAACTTGGCATGAACTTTATTACTGGATTACCCAGGACCAGATCAGGATATGACTCCATCTGGGTAGTAGTTTATCACTTGACCAAGGTAGCTCACTTTATCCCAGTGAAAACTACTTGCACAAGCGTGAAGTTTTCCAAGATATATATGACCAGGATCGTATGTCTGCATGGAGTTCCGAGGACCATCATATCAGATAGAGGAACACAGTTTACCTCTAAGTTTTGGAATCAACTGCACCAGACTTTGGGTACCAGGCTAGAGTTCAGTACAACCTTTCATCAGCAGAAAGATGTACAGACTGAGAGAGTAAATCAGATTCTGGAGGACATGTTGAGAGCTTGTGCGCTAGATTATGGATCTAGTTGGGATGATAATTTGCCTTACGCATAGTTCTCATACAACAACCGTTATGAAGCTAGTTTGAAGATGGCCCCTTTCGAAGCTTTGTATGGAAGAAGGTGCAGGACACCGTTAATGTGGGATGAAGTTGGAGATCGTCAATTGTTTGGACCAAATTTGATCAAAGAGTCTGAAGAGAAGGTTAAGTTGATTCGAGATAGACTGAAGGTAGCTTAGTCTAGGCAGAAGAGTTACACCGATACTAAACGCAAGGAGGTAGTCTATGAAATCGGAGATAAAGCATATCTTCATGTGTCACCCCTTCGAGGAGATAAACGATTTGGAGTTAAGGGAAAATTGGCCCCGAGATTTGTAGGACCATACCAAGTTTTGGAGCGTATGGGAGAAGTGGCCTACAAGTTGGAGTTACCTGAAGGATTGTCAGGAGTCCATGATGTGTTTCACGTTTCCCAGTTGAACAAGTGTCATGCTGAGATGGCCGATATTCCTCTAAGAGATACAATGCCCCTGGAAGCAATTCAGTTGGAGAGAGATCTAACCTACAAGGAGAAACCCGTAAAGATACTTGAGTTTGCTAGTCGAGTTACACGCAGCAAGGTTATCAAGTTTTGTAAAGTTCAGTGGAGCCACCATACCGAGGATGAATCATCTGGGAGCGAGAAGAAGACCTACGGAAAGACCACCTGCACCTATTTTCTAGCCAACCCGAATCTCGAGAGCGAGATTCATCTTAAGGGGGTAGGTTTGTAACATCCCGATTTTCAATTTGGATGTTATACATAGGTCATTATGTGCATATCATATTTTATTTGCATTTTTGGTTGTGATCTTAGAAATCTTAAGCAACTCAAGGACCCAAGGAGAGAGTTGAAGGTTTCACAAATTTTCCTATTTGAATTTATTTTCAAATTTGAAAAGAGGATCAATTTGGTTTTAATTTTTCTCTCTCCAGTTATTTCAAAAAAAATAAAAAAGAGAGAAGATAAAACGACTTCTTCTAATGAAAGGAATATTGGAAATAAATTTTAAAATCAAATTAAAATTTCATTTGGATTTTATTTGCTATTTTATTTGAATTAGAAAAATTTGCATTTTTGAAAATTGCATTTTTAGGCCAGAAAAATGTTCACCTTATTCTAAATATTATACTTAGACGGTGAAAATTAATTCTGGTATTTTTAGAAATTTTTTATATTTTATTAGGATTTTTCTTTCTGGCCAAATTTATTTAAAAAAATCGTCGCCAGACTGGGCCGAAGGCCCACCCGAGCCAGGCCGGCCCGCTCGCCCCGCCGCCTTCCTCCTTGCGGGAGGAGTCCTGCGCGCCGCAGCCGCTCGGGGAGTCCGAGTCGGACTCCCGTTGTCGCCGCCCCCTCCTACAACGCAGCCCCCTCGGCCTCTTTAAAAGCGGAGCCGCCCCCTCTCCTCAACCGCCTCCCTGCCGAGCCGCCGCCCGCGCCGCCGCCGCGCCGCACCACCACCGCGCCATCGCCTCCGCCGCATCGCCTCGCCGCCAGAGCCCCGCCGCAGAAACCGCCGAAGCCGCGCCTGATCTCGCCGTTGCTTTTCCCCGGTTAACCGGTAAAAAACCGATTTGGTTTTTCTTTCGGTTTATTTTAGGGTTAGGGTTTTCTCTCGGATTATTCCGATTGGATCTATTTAGCGGATGTTCGTCTGTTAATCCGCAGTAGCGAACGATTTTCATTCGTTAGTTTCTATTAGCGAACGTTCGTTCTTTAGGTTTTTCCTTTTTATTTAATTTTTAATTTTGGCCAGGGACCTATCTGCGAATACTTTTATCACATATTAGTCCCTGATTTTCAAACCCTCGCTACTTTTTGCTCGTTTGTCCAAATCCAGTGGAACCAACGCCAAAATCTTCGCCGTGTTACCCTCTTTCTAGGTAATCAACTTGAACATGGTTTTGACAAATTAAAATTTGGTTTCAAGCACATTTGTTTTCAAACTTCTTTTGATCGTAGTTTGAGTTTCGTAGCTCCGATTTGATTGATTGTTCTTGCAAATCGAAGCTCTTCAGTTGAACTTTCAATTCGGATATTTTCTCTTTAGTTTTACCCTTGCATCTTTATGCTTGAGTGCTTATGTATGCTATTGTTTGTTCACGATAGAGTTTCTGGAGTGCGAAGCGTGCTACTACGAGTCACTAGGGTTTTCAGATCGTCAGCAAGGCAAGTAACACTTTGATCATATCCCTTATTACCCAGTTTTTATGCATTAGTTTCAATCCTCAAACATTGCATGAGTAGGTTTGATAACATGTGGGTATTGGGAAGTAGTTGATGAGGTAGGAACCTATTGTCTTTATTCAAAACCCTGGGAGATACTTCTACGTTATGCTTATTCTGCTATGCTATGCTTGTAGGCGTGGTCTGGTTTGAGTGATCCATGACAGATGTGAGAGTTTTAATTGATGGTTAACTTAAGGTGGCTACTTTGATACACATCTGGGTGGATTGGTTGAGGCACCTTGGAGCACCCAGTGGTTGTCTGGGCACCTAGAGCAATCCCGCCGCCTTCCTCCTCGCGAGAGGAGTCCCGCGCCCCGCCGTCGCTCGGGGAGTCCAAGCCGGACTCCCGTTGCCACCGCCTCCTCCTCCAAGACAGCCCCCCGGCCTCTTTAAAACCGGAGCCGCCCCCTCTCCTCAACCGCCTCCCCGCCGAGCCACGCCGCAAGGCCCGCCCGCGTCGCCGCCGCGGCGCACCACCACCGCGCTGCCGCTGCCGCATCGCCTCGCCACCAGAGCCCTACCGCAGAAAGCGCCGGAGCCGAGCCGGATCTCGCCGTCGCTTTTCTCTGATTAATCGGTAAAAAACCGATTCGGTTTTCCTCGGTTTTTCTTTCATTTATTTTAGGGTTAGTGTTTTCTCTCGGTTTATTCCGATCGGATCTAATTGGCGGACGTTCGTCTGTTAATCCGTGGTAGCGAACGATTTTCGTTCATTAGTTTCTGTTAGCGAATGTTCGTTCGTTTGGTTTTTCTATTTTTTTGGCCATGAACCTGTCCGCGGATAGTTTTATCACAGATTAGTCCCTTGTTTTCAAACCCTCACTATTTTTTTCTCGTTTGTCCAAATCTAGTGAAACCAACGCCAAAATCTTCGCCTTGTTTCCCTCTTTCCAGATAATCAACTTGAACATGGTTTTGACAAATTAAAATTTGGTTTCAAGCAGATTTGTTTTCAAACTTCTTTTGATCGTAGTTTGAGTTTCGTAGCTCCAATTTGATTGATTCTTCCTGCAAATCTAAGCTCTTCAGTTGAACTTTCCGTTTGGATCTTTTCTCTTGAGTTTTACCCTTGCATCTTATGCTTGAGTGCTTATGTATGCTATTGTTTGTTAATGATAGAGTTTTTGGAGTGCGAGGCATGCTACTACGAGTCACTAGGGTTTTCAGATCGTCAGCAAGGCAAGTAACACTTTGATCATATCCCTTATTACCCAGTTTTTATGCATTAGTTTCAGTCCTCAAACATTGCATGAGTAGGTTTGATAACATGTGGGTATTGGGAAGTAGTTGATGAGGTAGGAACTTGTTGTATTTATTCAAAACCCTGGGAGTTACTTCTACATTATGCTTATTCTGCTATGCTATGCTTGTAGGCGTGGTCTGGTTTGAGTGATCCATGACAGAAGTGAGAGTTTTAATAAATGGTTAAATTAAGGTGGCTACTTTAATACACATCTGGGTGGATTGGTTGAGGCACCTTGGAGCACCCAGTGGTTGTCTGGGCACCTGGAGCAATCCTGCCGCCTTCCTCCTCGCGAGAGGAGTCCCGCGCCCCGCCGTCGCTTGGAGAGTCCAAGCCGAACTCCCGTCGTCGCTGCCCCCTCCTCCAAGGCAGCCCCCCGGCCTCTATAAAACCGCAGCCGCCCCCATTCTCCTCAACCGCCTCCCCGCCGAGCTGCGCCGCAAGCCCCGTCCGCGTCGCCGCCGCGGCGCACCACCACCGCGCCGCCGCCGCATCGCCTTGCTGCCGGAGTCCTGCCGCAGAAACCGCTGGAGCCGAGCCGGATCTCGCCGTCACTTTTCTCCTATTAATCGGTAAAAAAACGATTCGGGTTTCCTCGGTTTTTCTTTCAGTTTATTTTAGGGTTAGTGTTTTCTCTCGGTTTATTCCGATCGGATCTAATTAGCGGACGTTCGTCCGTTAATCTGCGGTAGCAAACGATTTTCGTTCATTGGTTTCTCGTAGCGAACGTTCGTTCGTTTGGTTTTTCTTTTTTTTCGGCCAGGGACCTGCCGCGAATACTTTTATCACAAATTAGTCCCAGATTTTCAAACCCTCGCTACTTTTTGCTCGTTTGTCCAAATCTAGTGAAACCAACGCCAAAATCTTCGCCTTGTTCCCCTCTTTCCAGATAATCAAGTTGAACATGGTTTTGACAAATTAAAATTTGGTTTCAAGTAGACTTGTTTTCAAACTTCTTTTGATCGTAGTTTGAGTTTCATAGCTCCGATTTGATTGATTCTTCCTGCAAATCGAAGCTCTTCAGTTGAACTTTTAGTTTGGATCTTTTCTCTTGAGTTTTACCCTTGCATCTTATGCTTGAGTGCTTATGTGTGCTATTGTTTGTTAACGATAGAGTTTCTGGAGCGCGAAGCGTGCTACTATGAGTCACTAGGGTTTTCAGATCGTCACCAAGGCAATTAACACTTTGATCATATCTCTTATTACCTAGTTTTTACGCATTAGTTTTAGTCCTCAAACATTGCATGAGTAGGTTTGATAACATGTGGGTATTGGGAAGTAGTTGATGATGTAGGAACCTATTGTTTTATTCCAAACCCTGGGAGCTACTTCTACGTTATGCTTATTCTGCTATGCTATGCTTGTAGGCGTGGTCTGGTTTGAGTGATCCATGACAGATGTGAGAGTTTTAATTAATGGTTAACTTAAGGTGGCTACTTTAATACACATCTGGGTGGATTGGTCGAGGCACCCTGGAGCACCCAGTGGTTGTCTAGGCATCTAGAGCAATCATGCCGCCTTCCTCCTCGCGAGAGGAGTCCCGCGCCCCGCCGCCGCTCAGGGATTCCAAGCCGGACTCCCGTCACCGCTGCCCCTTCCTCTAAGGCAGCCCCCCGGCCTCTTTAAAACCAGAGCCGCCCCCTCTCCTCAACAGCCTCCCTGCCGAGCCGCGCCGCAAGTCCCACTCTCGTCGCCGCCGCGCCACACCACCACTGCGTCGCCGCTACCGCATCGCCTCGCCGCTGGAGCCCTACCGCAAAAACTGCCGGAGCCGCGCAGGATCTCGCCGTCGCTTTTCTCCGATTAATCTGTAAAAAACCGATTGGTTTTTCTTTTGGTTTATTTTAGGGTTAGTGTTTTCTATCGGTTTATTACGATCGGATCTAATTAGCGGAAGTTCGTTCGTTAATCTGCGGTAGCGAACAATTTTCGTTCATTAGTTTCTGTTAGCGAACGTTCGTTCATTTGGTTTTTTTTTCGGCCAGGGACCTATCCGCGAATACTTTTATCACAGATTAGTCCCTGATTTTCAAACCCTTGCTACTTTTTTCTCGTTTGTCCAAATCCAGTGAAACGAATGCCAAAATCTTCGTCTTGTTCCCCTCTTTCCAGATAATCAAGTTGAACATGGTTTTGACAAATTAAAGGTTGTTTCAAGCAGATCGTAGTTTGAGTTTCATAGCTCCGATTTGATTGATTCTTCCTGCAAATCGAAGCTCTTCAGTTGAACTTTCAGTTTGGATCTTTTCTCTTGAGTTTTACCCTTGCATCTTATGGTTGAGTGCTTATGTATGCTATTGTCTGTTAACAATAGAGTTTTCGGAGAGCGAAGCATGCTACTACGAGTCACTAGGGTTTTCAGATCGTCACCAAGGCAATTAACACTTTGATCATATCCCTTATTACCCAGTTTTATGCATTAGTTTCATTCCTCAAACATTGCATGAGTAGGTTTGATAACATGTGGGTATTGGGAAGTAGTTGATGAGGTAAAAACCTATTGTCTTTATTCCAAACCCTGGGTGTTACTTCTACGTTGTGCTTATTCTGCTATGCTATGCTTGTAGGCGTGGTTTGGTTTGAGTGATCCATGATAGATGTGAGATTTTTAATTAATGGTTAACTTAAGGTGGCTACTTTAATACACATCTGGGTGGACTTGTTGAGGCACCCTGGAGCACCTAGTGGTTGTCTGGGCACCTGGACCAATCCAACGTTGTGCTGGGATATCCTGGAGTACCTGTGTGATCATCCTATGGTTTGCCACCCAGGCTCAAAGGGATCATAAGATTATTCATGCTAGAAACTTCCGTGTGCAGCCACATGCCATTATGGACTCTGGCATAGTTGAGTAAGTTGTGGGAAACCTTTCCATGATGGGCTAGCAGATGTAGGGGATTGTAGGTGTACCAGCCTATCTATCGGTTAAGGGGACCTCTTTGAAAAAACTGTGTCTCTGTCATCCGTTTCTCAAACATCATGTAGTGCAAGAAATCCAATGGTGAAGATGGAGTCTTGTGGGGAAAAGTGCGCAAACCTCTGCATAGTGTATAAACTAACCATGGTTAGTCGTGTCCTCGGTTATGGACATCTTGATTATCTGGTACTTGAACTATTGATTTGATCTCATCACTTTACTTAATTAATTTGTTGGGTTGATAATTATTATTTTTGGGATTGATTTGGAGGAGCCTTCTCAATGTTTTGAATAAACTTGTAGTTGAATAAAATATATTCCTTTGTTGTAGGGAAAAACTAGCTTTATGCAAAATGATAACCATAGAGCCTCCACCAGCCAAATATGCATATAGTTATAGTTGTTACTTGTTCATTGCTCTATAGTGTTATCTTGCCAGCATATTCCATGTGCTGACCCACACAGGCCGCAACGTATTATGTTGCAGAGTTTTCAAACGAAAAGTAAGGTGCCCTAGGTGGTTGTCGTGCACTCAGCTATGCCATTGGAGTTGATGGACTCATTTACCTTCGAAGCTTCCGCAATTATCTTATTTAGATGGACTTCAGCCATATTATCGTAATAACTACTCTCTTTGAGATATTCGATGTAATAAGTGTGTGATTGCACTGTGTTATAAATCCCCGAGTACTATGTGTGTCAGCATTAAAGATCCAGGGATGACACTTATGCATAGAGATTTGACCATTTGAGGTCGGATCGCTACAGGTATCCCACGTAGACATACATCAAGTGTTCTCAAATCCTTAAAGACTCAATCTGATAAGATAACTTCAAAGGGAAAACTCAATCCATTACAAGAAGGTAGAGGGGGAGAAACATCATAAGATCCAACTATAGTAGCAAAGCTTGCGGTACAACAAGATCGTGCCAAATCAAGAACACGAGAGAGAGAGAGAGAGAGAGAGAGAGAGAAAGATCAAACACATTGCTACTGGTACATACCCTCAGCCCCGAGGGTGAAGTAGTCCCTCCTTGTCATGGATAGCGCCGGGATGATGAAGAAGGCCACCGATGATGATTCCCCCCTCCGGCAGGGTGCCGGAATAGGGTCCCGATTGGTTTTTGGTGGCTACAGAGGCTTGCGGCGGTGGAACTCCTGATCTAGGTTTCTTTTTGGGGATTTCTGTATTTATAGGAATTTTTGGCGTCGGTCTCACGTCAGGGGGGGTCTCTGAGTCATCCATGAGGCAGGGGGCGTGCCTAGGGGGTAGGGCGCGCCCTCCACCCTCCAAGATGGCTCAGGACTCTTTTGGCCCAACTATTTTACTCCGGGGGCTTCTTTTGGTCCATAAAAAATCATCAAAAATTGGCACGTCAATTGGACTCCGTGTGCTATTCCTTTTCTATAAAACTCAAAACAAGGAAAAATCAAAAACTGGCACTGGGCTCTAGGTTAATAGCTTAGTCCCAAAAATCATATAAAATAGCATATAAATGCATATAAAACATCCAAGATGGATAATATAATAGCATGAAAAATAAAAAATTATAGATACGTTGGAGATGTATCAGGCATCCCCAAGCTTAATTCTTGCTCATCCTCGAGTAGGTAAATGATAAAAATAGAATTTTTGATATGGAATGCTAGCTAACATATTTATCAATGTATTCTTCTCTATTGTGGCAAGAATATTCAGATTCATAAGATTCAAAACAAAATTTTAATATTGACATAAAAATAGTTATACTTCAAGCACACGAACAAAGCAATCATGTCTTCTCAAAATAACATCGCCAAAGAAAGCTATCTCTACAAAATCATATAGTCTGGCTATGCTCTATCTTCATCATACAAAATATTTAAATCATGCACAGCCCCGGTTCCAGCCAAGAAATTGTTTCATACTTCAATATTCTCAAACTTTTTCAACTTTCACACAATACATGTGCGTGAGCCATGGACATAGCACTATAGGTGGAATAGAATAGTGGTTGTGGAGAAGACAAAAGGATAACATAGTCTCACATCAACTAGGCATATCACGA
This sequence comes from Triticum aestivum, assembly GCF_018294505.1. NCBI lineage: Eukaryota > Viridiplantae > Streptophyta > Magnoliopsida > Poales > Poaceae > Triticum > Triticum aestivum. Next base: position 155,254,719 of record NC_057794.1, on the reverse strand, counting down.
GCTATGGAGATGCCCATCAATAGATATTAATGTGAGTGAGTAGGGATTTCCATGCAACGGATGCACTAGAGCTATAAGTGTATGAAAGCTCAAAAAGAAACTAAGTAGGTGTGCATCCAACTTGCTTGCTCATGAAGACCTAGGGCAGTTGAGGAAGCCCATCGTTGGAATATACAAGCCAAGTTCTATGATGGAAAATTCGCACTACTATATGAAAGTGACAACACAGGAGACTCTCTATTATGAAGATCATGGTGCTACTTTGAAGCACAAGTGTGGTAAAAGGATAGTAGCATTGCCCCTTCTCTCTTTTTCTCTCATTTTTTGGCTTTCTCTTTTTTGAGGCCCTCTTTTTTTGGCCTATTTAATTATTATTATTATTATTATTATTATTATTATTATTATTATTATTATTATTATTATTATTATTTTCATCCAGAGTCTCAACCCGACTTGTGGGGGAACCATAGTCTCCATCATCCTTTCCTCACTGGGACAATGCTCTAATAATGATGATCATCACACTTTTATTTACTTACAACTCAAGAATTACAACTCAATACTTAGAACAAAATATGACTCTATATGAATGCCTCCGACGGTGTACCAGGATTTGCAATGACGCAAGAGTGACATGTATGAAAGAATTATGAAAGGTGGCTTTGCCACAAATACGACGTCAACTACATGATCATGCAAAGCAATATGACAATGATGAAGCGTGTCATAATAAACGGAACGGTGGAAAGTTGCATGGCAGTATATCTTGGAATGGCTATGGAAATACCATAATAGGTAGGTATGGTGGCTGTCTTGAGGAAGGTATATGGTGGGTGAATGGTACCAGCGAAAGTTATATGGAAGGGTGAGAGTGCGTATAATCCATGGACTTAACATTAGTCATAAAGAACTCACATACTTATTGCAAAAATCTATTAGTCATCGAAACAAAGTACTACGCGCATGCTCCTAGGGGAAGGGTTGGTAGGAGTAGACCATCACGCGATCCCGACCTCCACTCATAAGGAAGACAATCAATAAATGAATCATGCTCCAACTTCATCACATAATGGTTCACCATACGTGCATGCTACCGGAATCACAAACTTTAACACAAGTATCTCTCAAATTCACAATCAATCCACTAGCATGACTCTAATATCACCATCTTCATATCTCAAAACAATCATAAAGAATCAAACTTCTCATAGTATTCAATGCACTTTATCTAAAAGTTTTTATTATATCCCTCTTGGATGCCTATCATATTAGGACTAAATTTATAACCAAAGAAAATTACCAGATTTTTAAGACTCTCAAAATAATATAAGTGAAGCATGAGAGTTCATCTATTTCTTCAAAATAAAACCACCATCGTGCTCTAAAAAGGTATAAGTGAAGCACTAGAGAAAATGACAAACTACTCCGAAAGATATAAGTGAAGATCAATGAGTAGTCGGATAATTATGCAACTTTGTGAAGACTCTATAACATTTAATAATTTCAGATCTTGGTATTTTATTCAAACAGCAAGCGAAACAAAAGAAAAGAAAATGATGCTCCAAGCAAAACACATATCATGTGGTGAATAAAAATATATCTCCAAGTAAGGTTACTGATGAACGAAGACGAAAGAGGGGATGCCTTCCGGGCATCCCCAAGCATAGGATCTTGGTTGTCCTTGAATATTACCTTGGGGGTGCCTTGGACATCCCCAAGCTTAGGCTCTTGCCACTCATTATTCAATAGACCATCGAATCTTTACCCAAAACTTGAAAACTGATCACAACACAAAACTCAACAGAAAACTCGTAAGCTCTGTTAGTCTAAGGAAATAAAATCACCACTTTTGGTACTGTTGTGAACTCATTCTTTATTTATATTGGTGTAATATATACTGTTTTCAAACTTCTCTATGTTTCATACCCTCCGATACTACTCATTGATTCATCAAAATAAGCAAACAACACATACAAAACAGAATCTGTTAAAAAGAGAACAGTCTATAGCAATCTATAGCTCTCGAATACTTCTGTAACTCCAAAAATTCTGAAATAAATTGGTGGACGTGAGGAATTTGTCTATTAATCTTCTTCGAGAAGAATCAACTGAAAATCACTCTTCTATAAAAAGAATGACAGCTAATCACGTGAGCACAAAGTTTCTGTTTTTTATAGCAAGATCACATTAACTTTCACCCAAGTCTTCCCAAAGGTTCTACATGGCACTTTATTGAAACAAAAGCGACAAAACATGATTAATACAGTAGCTTAATCATGTGGACACACAAAAACAGTAGGGGTAAATATTGGGTTGCCTCCCAACAAGCACTTTTCTTTAATGCCTTTTTAGCTAGGCCTGACGATTTCAATGATGCTCACGTAAAAGATAAGAATTGAAAAATAAAGAGAGCATCATGAAGAATATGACTAACACATTTAAGCCTGACCCACTTTCTATGCATAGGGATTTTGTGAGCAAACAATTTATGGGAACAAGAATCAACTAGCATAGGAAGACAAAACAAGCATAACTTCAAAACTTTTAACACGCAGAGAGGAAGCTTGATATTATTGCAATTCCTACAAGCATATATTCCTCCCTCAAAATAATTTTCAGTACAATCATGAATAAATTCAACAATATAACCATCACATAAAGCATTCTTTTCATGATCTACAAGCATCGAAAATTTAATATTCTCCACATAAGCAAAATTCTTCTCATTCAGAATAGTGGGAGTATCATAAGAAACTCGAATACTATAAATTGTTTCCACATTAAAAGAGTAATGTTCAGAAAAATGGTAATCATAATCATAAAAAGTTTTGTAAATATAATCATCAGTACTTTTTATAGCATAAGTATCATCACAATAATCATCATAAGTAGCAACTTTGTTCTCATCATAATCAATTGAAACCTCTTCCAAGATAGTGGAATCATTACTAAATAAAGTGATGACCTCTCCAAATCCACTTTTATAATTATCACAATAAGATTAAACATCCTCCAAAATAGTGGGATCATTACTTCCTAAAGTTGACACTCTTCCAAACCCACTTTCATAAATATAATCATCATAAATAGGAGGCATGCTATCATTATAATAAATTTGCTCATCAAAACTTGGGAGACTAAAAATATTATCTTCATTAAACATAGCATCCCCAAGCTTGGGCCTTTTCATATCATAAGCATAATCACTCTCATCATTAATAGTATGGATAACACCAACAGTATAGCAATTATCATCATCACAATGAGTAATAAGAGCAACATCATTTGGGAGGGATACCTTTTTACCTTTGCTTCTTCGTCTTTTCTTTTTCTTCTTCACATTAAGTATGGGTTTAGTCCTCTTTTGGAGCTCCTTATTAATGAGATTGGTTGAATAGAAGGCTCATCCTCATTACCTGATTCATCATAAGAAAGAATAGAAGGATATTGGGAAATCTCTTCCCTTTCATTATTATTCTCTTCTTCTTCTATTTGTTTTCTTGTCTTTATGTAATTGGCAATATAAGGATCTTCAATGCAATTCACCACACAATACATATAAATTTCCTCTAGATCAAAATCGAGAACTTTATCAAGGATAAATTCTGGAATATCCTTAGTTATACGTTTCATTTCTTCATAACCCACAAGCAAACTAAGTTCATTAGGATGCACAAGGGAAATCAAGTCATCACAATTTTTGGACACGATACGATCATGAAACAATTTGCATTGGAGATTTAAATGATCACGTTCATTGCAAAGTTCACAAGGATGACAAAGAAATTTTAAATTTTCAGCACAAGCACCTAGCCTCTCTTGCAACCATTTAATTTCTAAATACTTATGCCTCTTGCAAAATCTATCTTCCCTATTTGGTATGTGCTTGCAAACTCTATGTACTCAACAAAAATTGACATGCTTATAAGAGACATTTTCATCATGACTAGTGCAATCATCATTAGTACTACGTATATTCAAAGAGTTCATACTAACAACATTGCAATCATGCTCATCATTCAAAGATTGTACGCCAAACATTTTATTGCATTCTTCTTCTAACATTTTGGCACAATTATCGGAATCCTTATTTTAACGAAAGATATTAAAAAGATGAAGCATAATAGGCACCATCAATTCCATTTTTTGGTGTTTTCTTTTATAAACTAACTAGTGATAAAACAAGAAACTAAAAGATTCGATTGCAAGATCTAAATATATACCTTCAAGCACTAACCTCCCCGACAACGGCGCTAGAAAAGAGCTTGAACTCTACTACACAACCTTCTTCTTGTAGATGTTGTTGGTTTCCGAAGTGCAGAGGTTTGTAGGACAGTAGCAAATTTCCCTCAAGTGGATGACCTAAGGTTTATCAATCCGTGGGAGGCGTAGGATGAAGATGGTCTCTCACAAACAACCCTGCAACCAAATAGCAAAGAGTCTCTTGTGTCCCCAACACACCCAATACAATGGTGAATTGTATAGGTGCACTAGTTCGGCGAAGAGATGGTGATACAAGTGCAATATGGATGGTAGATATAGGTTTTTGTAATCTGAAAATATAAAACAGCAAGGTAACTAATGATAAAAGTGAGCACAAACGATACCGCAATGCTTCGAAACAAGGCCTAGGTTTCATACTTTCACTAGTGCAAGTTCTCTCAACAAGCATAACATAATTAGATCATTTAACTATCCCTCAACATGCAACAAAGAGTCACTCCAGAGTCACTAATAGCGGAGAACAAATGAAGAGATTATTGTAGGGTACAAAACCACCTCAAAGTTATTCTTTCCGATCAATCCATTAGGCTATTCCTATAAGTGTCACAAACAGCCCTAGAGTTCATAGTAAAATAACACCTTAAGGCACAAATCAACCAAAACCCTAATGTCACCTAGATACTCCAATGTCACCTCAAGTATTCGCGGGTATGATTATATGATATGCATCACACAGTCTCAGATTTATCTATTCAACCAACACAAAGAACATCAAAGAGTGCTCCAAAGTTTCTACCGAAGAGTCAAGATGAAAACATGTGCCAACCCCTATGCATAGATTCCCAAGGTCATGGAACCCGCAAGATGATCACCAAAACATACATCAAGTGAATCAATAAAATACCCCATTGTCACCACGGGTATCCCACGCAAGACATACATCAAGTGTTCTCAAATCCTTAAAGACTCAATCCGATAAGAAAACTTCAAAGGGAAAACTCAATCCATTACAAGAAGGTAGAGGGGGAGAAACAACATAAGATCCAACTATAGTAGCAAAGCTCGCGGTACATCAAGATCGTGCCAAATCAAGAACACGAGAGAGAGAGATCAAAAACATAGCTACTGGTAGATACCCTCAGCCCCGAGGGTAAACTACTCCCTCCTCGTCATGGAGAGCGCCGGGATGATGAAGATGGCCACCGGTGATGATTCGCCCCTCCGCCAGGGTACCGCAACAGGGTCCTGATTGGTTTTTGGTGGCTACAGAGGCTTGCGGCGGCGGAACTCCCGATCTAGCTTTCTTTTCGGGGGTTTCCGTATTTATAGGAAGTTTTGGCGTCGGTCTCACGTCAGGGGGGTCTCCGAGTCATTCATGAGGCAGGGGGTGCGCTCTCCACCCTCGTGGATGGCTCAGGTCTCTTCTGGCCCAACTATTTTACTCTGTGGGCTTCTTTTGGTCCATAAAAAATCATCAAAAATTGGCACGTCAATTGGACTCCGTTTGGTATTCCTTTTCTGTAAAACTCAAATACAAGGAAAAAACCAGAAACTGGCACTGGGCTCTAGGTTAATACGTTAGTCCCAAAAGTCATATAAAATAGCATATAAAACATCCAAGATGGATAATATAATAGCATGGAACAATAAAAAATTATAGATATATTGGAGACTTATCAACCCCACCTGGGCGCGCCTGGGCCCCCATGCGCGCCCTGGTGGGTTGAGCTCCCCTCGGAGCCCCCCTCTGGTACTTCTTTGGCCCAACAGGTGTCTTCTGTTTCAAAAAAAATCTCCAAAAAGTTTCATTGCGTTTGGACACCATTTGGTATTGATTTTTTGCAAAGTAAAAAACAAGCAAAAAACAACAACTGGCACTGGGCACTATGTCACCAAGTTAGTCCCAAAAAATGATATAAAGTTGCTATAAAATGATTGTAAAACATCCAAGAATGATAATATAATAGCATGGAACAATAAAAAATTATAGATACATTGGAGACATATTAGGCCGCGCCCCATATTTGATTGGGAGGAGGGAGATGATGACTGTCAACATATCATCGGGGAGCCTGCTGATGAAGTCTAGGCCTGCTGGAGTCACTTGCGGTTCTTGCTCACCCCGCCTCCGCTTGTTGGCAGCCCCGTACTGCACCTATGGAGTCTCCTTCTCCGTGGCGCTTTCTGATAGAAGTGGGAGTGCAGGGAATATTTATTTAAAACAAGGCACTAGAAAAGTGTATTGGTAACTAGAAGTTAGTAAGTAGGAATACAGTATGAAAATTAAATAAGAATTGGTTGCTTAAATACTACACAATTCATTTGATATTGCTGGGTAAGTCAACATGCAGATACTTGAAAAGAAACTTACTTCGAACAAAGTCTGGACGGATGGTATCGTTGGGGAAGTTAGCATATATCTCATGACCAAGATCTTTTATGTGCAGTGCAATTTTAGTGCTAGCTTTCAGTACATAGAACATAGAAATTCTTTCCAAAGGCCAGTGCCAAAATAGGAGTCACCAAGTTCATCAAGTCTTATAGTAGCAACGATCATAAATCCATGATTTGTGTTCAGTATGACATCCCTGCAGTCTTCATTTATGTAAAGGGAAAGATTGTGCACTACATATTCTGTTGCATAGCAAGGGACGCGGTGCAGAAAATGGTAGGATTGTTAAAGAAAATATGGTAACATGCAAATATGGGGCTAAATTGAAAGAACTGTACAACAGTTGAAATCGAAGGACAAAAATCTATAATTAAACAGATAGGTAAACATGATGTCATGGAAATACGAGAGTAATTGAAAGAACAATACATCATTAATTTTCCTAATATAGAAAGAAGAGGAAAAAATCCCCTTTAACATATATGGTGCATGTGGCACCTTTTATCCAAATGTAGCAATATTTAGCATATGTTCAGGAAAGTAGGTCATGCCAACCGATTTAGGGTGAGATTGAACATATCGCATGCATTCTCAAGTCATCTGGTACGGTGTGATGGAACTCCATGGATGTTTGGCGGAGGTCATAAAGTCCTGATGTGTCCGTGCACTATACACTCTATGAATGAAAGAAAACCCTCAATCAGCTTGAATAAATATGAATTCACGTCGATTTCGGCCGGGTGATTAAAGGAGGCAGATGAACTGGGATAAGACATGAGATAATATATCATTAAATTGGTTACCTTGTTGTCCATGAGAAAAAATCCTCAGTACAGCAGATTCCCCAACCAGGCGGAGCTGGTTCGACCGTGAGCAGCATCGAGAAAGTCGATGCGATAGGCGGCGGCAAGTGGAAGTGGCGAAATGCGGTGGGGTTTGCCGGCAGCTTGGCGGCAACGGCAGGCGTCGAGCTAAGTGGTTGCCGCCGCGATAGGCGATGCCATGCATAGACGCGGAGGAGCTTGGGCAGGTCTGAATGGGGACCGGAGGGGGTGGCGGGCAGGGTGATGGTTTTTGTGACGTGGGGATGGTGAGGGTTTTCTCTTTTCTTTTTTGAATTGGGTGGTGAGGGTTTTCTGCCCCACAAAGAATTTCGGAGGCAACGGTTTGCTAGAGCCAACCGTGCGTGATTGACGCAATAGGCAAAATGAAAGTCACTTCACACGGTTCCAATTTTGGGAACCGTGTGTGATTGACGTACTACCTCCATCCTGGTTTATTAGTCCCCTTTGTAATTTGTACGAAATTTTGATCAAATATTTAACTAACAAATGTTTATGGACTCCATCAAAAATTATATCATTGAACACTATGTTCAAATACGCATCCAACGATATATTATTGGCTGATCTGCACTAACATTTTGTCAGTTAAATCTTTGGTCAAAATTTAACACAAATTAGAAAGGGGACCAATAAACCAGGACGAAGGTAGATTCCATCAACAGAACTGATTGCTTCCATATCCCATATTTAGACATAAGTAAACATAGATTAAACATACTCAGGCATAGATAATAAGCATACACAAGCATAGTTCAACCATAAGTACATAGTTCAACCATCATTAAGCATACTCAAGCATACATAGTTCGATCCCTCATCTCATCTCATCTGTCGGCACGATCCTGAAGCTTCTCCATGTACTCAGCGTACGCACCATGCACCACCCTGCGAGAATACTACTGCTTGAAGGAGCCAATGGCCCATCCTCTTGCATGCGCCAGAACACTTTGATACGCGTCATGAAGCTTGTGGTTGCAAAATGGGCATCAATAGCCATCGTTCCAGGTCCTAATACGCCTGTTATACATTCCCGCGTAAAGCTCCCTCAGGATTTGCCTCTTGTACCTCCTCTGGCCATCTTCATCCTCGCTGTCCACCTCGTCAGATAGCACCTATACAAACAGTAAAAAATGTGGCGTCAAATTAATGTTTACAAACTAATCTCCAGCGAACATTTGGCAGTTGCCAAAATTTGGCATCAAATCAATGTTTACATGCCGTGAAGTAGGTTTAGGAATTTATGGCTATTTTTTATACATATCCAGAGATTATGGTTCGATATTTAAGCACAGTCGTCTATGTATAGACTAATCTTGAAGAAAATAATGGAACAAACATATATGTAGCTCATTCAAAATCAATTGTCAAGTCCTGGCTAGGAATTATTAGCACGAACACTAATACGTCTCCAACGTATCTATAATTTATGAAGTATTCATGCCATGTTTACAATAATTTTATATGGTTTTGGTATGATTTGCATGGAACTAACCCGGACTGACGCTCTTTTCAGCAAAACTACTGTGGTGTTGTTTTTTTTGTAGAAATGAAAGTTCTCCAAATGAGCTAAAACTTTTTGACGATTTTTTTGGAACAAAAGAGACCCCCGAAGCTTCGTGGAAGGACTAGAAGGTGAAGGAGGAGGGCACAAGACACCGGGTGCGCCTAGCTTGCCTCGGTGGGTTGTGCTCACCTTGAGGCCCATCTTCGCATGAAACCAATGCCAAAAAATCCTATAAATAGAGAAACCATCAGAAGTAACCCTATATCAGAAGTTTCGCCGTTGCAAGGCTCTATAGCCACGAAAAACCAATATAGACCCTGTTTCGTCACTCCGCCGGAGGGGGAAATCATCACCGCTAGCCATCTTCATCATCCCGGCTGCCACCATGATGAGGAGGGAGTAGTCCACCCTCGGGGCTGAGGGTTTGTACCAGTAGCTATGTGTTTAATCTCTCTCTCTCTCTCTCTCTCGTGTTCTTGATATGTCACAATCCTGATGTATCACGGGCTTTGTTAATATAGTCAGATCATATGGTGTTTCCCCCTCTTTATCTTCTTGTGATGAATTGAGTTTTCCCTTTGAGATTCCATTGTATCGCATTGAATACTTTTATGTATTTGAGAGCACTTGATATATGTCTTGCATATGAATACCCGTGGTGACAATGGGGTATCATATTGACTCACTTGATATGTGTTTTGGCACTCAACTCACGGATTCCCAAGGTGACATTGGGGTAATCTATGCATAGGGGTTGATGCACGTTCTCGTCTTTTGTTTCTCCGGTAGAAATCTTGGGGCACTCTTTGAGTTTATTTGTGTTGGATTGAGTATTATGAATCTGAAATTATTTGGTGTTATCTTAGTACGAACTCTTGATAGATCTATTGGAAAGGATAACTTGTGTTATTTTAGTATGAACTCTTGATAGATCGATCGGGAAGGATAACTTGGTGTTATTTTAGTACGAACTCTTGGATAGATCGATCGGAAAGAATAGCTTCGAGGTTGTTTTGTACCCTACCAACAATTTCTTCTTATGTTCTCCGCTAGGTAGGAACTTTGGAGTGATTCTTCATTGCCCTTTGAGGGATGGTTATATGATCCAACTAGATTAGCATTGTTGAGAGATTGCACTAGTGAAAGTATGGACCCTAGGCCTCATTTTCAAGCATTACAATACCGTTTGTGCTCCGTTTTATCAATTGTTACCTTGTTGTTTTTTATTGTTCCTACTACAAAAATCAATATCAACTATCATTACTACACTTTTATTACCATCTCTTTGCCGAACTAGTGCACCTATACAAATTCCCATTGTATTTGGTATGTTGGGGACATAAGAGACTTTTTATTATTTGGTTGTAGGGTTGTTTGAGAGAGACCATCTTCATCCTACACCTCCCACGGATTGATAAACCTTAGGTCATCCACTTGAGGTAAAATTGCTACTGTCCTACAAAACTCTACGCTTGGAGGCCCAACACAAGTCTACAAGAACAAGTTGTGTAGTAGACATCAAGCTCTTTTCTGGCACCATTGTCGGGGAAGTGAGTGCTTGAAGGTATATCTTTAGATCTTGCAATTGAATCTTTTAGTTTGTTGTTTTATCACTAGTTTGTTTTATAAAAGAAAACTACAAAAAAATGGAATTGAGGTTGCATCATATTATTCATCTTTATAATGTCTTTCGTGAAAATGATAGAAAGGTAAATTCTTCTGAACTGATAGAAGAAGAATTCAATGTAATGTTTGGTATAAATGATGAGCATGATTGCAATGTTGTCAGTATGAATTCTTTGAATATCCATGATGTTAATGATATGCAAAGCCATAAGCTTGGGGATGCTATGTTTGATGAAGATGATATTTTTAGTCTCCCAAGATTTGACGTGAAAATTTGTTATAATGATTGCATGCCTCCTATTTATGATGATTATAATGATGAAAGTGGATTTGGAGGGGTCATGAGTTTATTTAGTGATGAATCCACCATTTTGGATAAGGCTTCAATTGACTATGATAACAAAGTTTCTATCTATAATGATTATTGTGATGACATGTATGATATAAAGAATAATGATAACCATGAAACTTGCCATAAAGATTTTAATTTTCAATCACATGATAGTTATTTTGTTGAGTTTGCTCCCACTACTATTGATGAGAAGAAATTTTCTTATGTGGAGAGTAATAAGTATTCTATGCTTTATTGTCATGAAAAGAATGCTTTATGTGATGGTTATATTGTTGTATTTCCTCATGATGCTACTGAAAATTGTTATGAGGGAGGAACTTATGCCTGTAGGAATTGCAATAATATCAAGTTTCCTCTCTATGTGTTGAAAATCTTGAAGTTGTGCTTGTTTTGCCTTCCTATGCTAGTTGATTCTTGTTCCCATAAATTGTTTGATCACAAAATCCCTATGCATAGAAAGTGGGTTAGCCTTAAATGTGCTTTCCATGTGCTTCATGATGCTCACTTTATGTTTCAATTCTTATCTTTTATGTGAGCATCATTGAAATCATCATGCCTAGCTTAAAAGGTATTAAAGAAAAGCGCTTGTTGAGAGACAACCCAACATCTACCCCTACTGTTTTTATGTGTTCACATGCTTAGGCTACTGTAGTAATCATGTTTTATAGCTTTAGTTTCAATGAAGTGCCAAGTAAGACCTTTGGGATGGTCTATGGTGATAGTTGATTTGATCTTACTGAAAAACAGAAATTTTTGCTCCCAGTAAAATAATTTTCATATTTTACAGAGGTGTGATAAAATCATGGTTCTTATTGCAAAAGACTGATATAAAAATTTCCCAGGTTGTCCTCATTTTTCAGAATTTTTGGAGTAGCAGAAGTATGGTTGTTGTCCAGATCATTACAGACTGTTCTGTTGTTGACAAATTCTGTTTTTAATGCATAGTTTGCTTGTTTCCTAGTTTCGATGGCTTATATTTCTCAATATAATTGTGAACATGATATGCTATAATAGGAATTGTGTTAGAACAATTATAAATATTGTCTTTGACAGTACCTGCTACCTCTTGAGCTTGCATTGGTTTTCCCTTGAAGAGGAAAGGGTGGTGCAGCAAAGTAGAGTAAGTATTTCCCTCCGTTTTGAGAACCAAGGTATCAATCCAGTAGGAGACAATGCGCAAGACACTGAATACCTACATAAACAAACACCAACCTGCACCCAACTCAATAAAGGGGTTGTCAATCCCTTCACAGTTATTTGCAACATGAGATCTCATAGAGATGGATAAATGGCAAAGTAATTGTTTTGGTATTTTTGGTTTATGGACCGGAAAATAAAATCTTGCAAAGAAAGCAAATATGAAACTAAAAGTGTAGTTCGGAAACTTATATGATGGAAAATAGACCCCGGGGGTATAGGTTTCACTAGAGGCTTCTCTTGAGATAGAAATTATTATAGTGGGTGAACAAATTACTGTCGAGCAATTGATAGAAAAGCGCAAAGTTATGACGATATCTAAGGCAATGATCATGAACATAGGCATCACATCCGTGTCAAGTAGACCGAAACAATTCTGCATCTACCACTATTACTCCACACATGGACTGCTATCCAGCATGCATCTAGAGTATTAAGTTCATAAGAACAGAGTAACACTTTAAGCAAGATGACATGATGTAGAGGAATTAACTAAAGCAATATGATGAAAACCCCATCTTTTTATCCTCGATGGCAACAATACAATATGTGTCGTTCCCCTTCTGTCACTAGGATCGAGCACCACAAGATTGAACCCAAAGCTAAGCACTTCTCCCATTGCAAGAAAAACCAATCTAGTTGGCCAAACCAAATTGATAGTTTGAAGAGACTTGCAAAGATATCAAATCATTCATATAAGAATTCAGAGAAGATTCAAATAATATTCATAGATAAGCTGATCATAAATCCACAATTCATCGGATCTCGGCAAACACATCGCAAAAGAGTATTACATCGAATAGATCTCCAAGAACATCGAGGAGAACATGGTATTGAGAATCAAATAGAGAGAAAATGCCATCTAGCTACTAGCTATGGACCCGTAGGTCTGTGGTAAACTACTCACGCTTCATCCGAGAGGGAATGGTGTTGATGTAGAAGCCCTCCATGATCGAATCCCCCTCCGGCAGGATGCCAGAAAAGGCCCCTAGATGGGATTTCATGGGTACAGAAGGTTGTGGCGGCGGAAAAGTGGTTTCGTGGCTCTCCCGGAAGTTTTTAGGGTATAAGAGTATATATAGGAGGAAGATCTAGGTCAAGAGGTCACCGAGGGGCCCACAAGGTTGGGAGCGCGCCCTTCACCCTTGTGGCTACCTCATGGCTCTTTTGACTTGCACTCCAAGTCTCCTGGGTGTCTTTTGGTCCAAGAAAAATCACCGCGAAAGTTTTCTTCTATTTCACATTGGGGTAATCTATGCATAGGGGATGATGCATGTTCTCGTCTTTTGTTTCTCCGGTAGAAATCTCGGGGCACTCTTTGAGTTTATTTGTGTTGGATTGAGTATTATGAATCTGAAATTATTTGGTGTTATCTTAGTACGAACTCTTGATAGATCTACTGGAAAGGATAACTTGTGTTATTTTAGTATGAACTCTTGATAGATCGATCGGGAAGGATAACTTGGTGTTATTTTAGTACGAACTCTTGGATAGATCGATCGGAAAGAATAGCTTCGAGGTGGTTTTGTACCCTACCAACAATTTCTTCTTATGTTCTCCGCTAGATAGGAAATTTGGAGTGATTCTTCATTGCACTTTGAGGGATGGTTATATGATCCAACTAGATTAGCATTGTTGAGAGATTGCACTAGTGAAAGTACGGACCCTAGGTCTCATTTTCAAGCATTGCGTACCGTTTTTGCTCCATTTTATCAATTGCTACCTTGTTTTTTTGTTGTTCCTACTAGAAAAATCAATATCTACTATCATTAATACACTTTTATTACCATCTCTTCGCCGAACTAGTGCACCTATACAAATTCCCATTGTATTTGGTGTGTTGGGGACACAAGAGATTTTTTATTATTTGGTTGCATGGTTGTTTGACATAGACCATCTTCATCCTACACCTCCCACGGATTGATAAACCTTAGGTCATCCACTTGAGGGAAAATTGCTACTGTCCTACACAACTCTACGTTTGGAGGCCCAACACAAGTCTACAAGAACAAGTTGTGTAGTAGACATCAAACACTAACCCTAGTCAGATTACTAGAGGAAAACATTTGCACAGATGAAACAACTAATGACTTATCACTTGTACCATTGAAACAATCAATACACTACACGAATCAAACGAAACTTACTCAGATTTCATGGATTGGGAGAACATAACCATAGGATTTCTATTCCAAAAGGGGGGAGGCAGGAGTAACCAGAGAAACCCTAGGATCTATTTGACACATACATGGGTATAGATGACTAACTAGTTGTCCGTCGTTGTCGGAGTCGTCACCGAAGTCGTCGGCGTCGTCACCCGAGTCGTCACCGGAGTCGCTGTGGAACTCCGCCTCCGGCTGTGGAAGCTTGACGCCGTCGATGATGTCAGGGTGCAGCGATACCTCGCCGGTGGTGACGACAACCTTCGTCTCCATCTCCACGCTGTGCTCTGGTGCTTAAGCAGTCCCTGTGTCGCGACTCCCTCCGATGGGGCGCTTCGGTGACATCCTCATACACTGACGGCTTTGGGGCTGAGAGCAGCGTCGAGGATGCAAGCAGAGAGAGGGGATTGTGTGTGTGGTGAGGATGGGGGTGCGGCCGCTCAGGCGCACCATTAATATGGAGTAGTGGGAGAGTGGCGGGCGACAGTCAAACCACTGGCTCGCCTCCCGGTGAGCCTGCGCACCGGACTGCTAGCATGCCTACCGTCGTTTCACAAAGCTACTCGCATGCCTCCCAATGACACTATGCAACAAGCATGCCTCCATCAATTCACACACCTGCACGCACGCATCCCGGTCTGCCTGCGCAGTGGACTGCTCTCATGCGTCCCGTCAACTCACGCCTGCTCGCACGGCACACGGGTCGTGTGGCGGCACATATATTGTTTTTCTATTTGGATGATCAATGCTGCCTCTTTATTGCTTAACCAAAGCATGGCACGTATCCACTGTTGGTCTAACGCTCACGGTTCGAATAAACAATCCGTTTGGGATATTGGTTCTCAATTATCAATAACCTCCCGTCTGTAAGAAGATAAAGATGTAACGCCCCCGACACACCCGCCGGTGGTCGTTACTCCTGGCGGGATCTAGACTGGCCCCATAGATCAATACTAGTCTTTTCTGCGCACTTTGTCCTCACTCATGCGCACCCTGGAGCAAGTTCTCGGTCGGTCACCCATCCTGAAACTACTCCAAGCTGGGCATGCTTAACTTTTGAGTTCTTTCCGAATGGGCTCCCGGAAAAGAAGGAATTCCTTATTGATATGAGTAGTCTACCATCCCTAATAAGCCAGGCTATCACATACACCCCCACTCAGAGGAACCGACGTCCTCGTCGGGCCACAGGAACGTTCCCTCTTGGCACAAACGGTTGTGCTTCCAGTCTGGCACATCTGCCATGCCGTGTGCCATGACGGGTCACAAACATCATGCACAACACGACCATGCACCTGTCCGCAAACATCCATGTAACCACGAGGGTCGGCTCTGATACCAACTTGTAACACCCCGGACACACCCGCCGGTGGTCGTTACTCTTGGCGGGATCTAGACTGGCCCCATAGATCAATACCAGTCTTTTCTATGCACTTTGTCCTCACTCGTGCGCACCCGGGAGCAACTTCCCGGTCGGTCACCCATCCTAAAACTACTCCAAGCTGAGCACGCTTAACTTTGGAGTTCTTTCCAAATGGGCTCCCGGAAAAGAAGGAATTCCTTATTGATATGAGTAGTCTACCATCCCTAATAAGCCAGGCTATCACATAAAAACACGAATGGTAGTGAGGTGGAGCTGCAGCAAGCACTAGCATATATGGTGGCTAACGTACGCAAATAAGAGCGAGAAGAGAAGCAACGCAACAGTCGTGAACTAGAAGTGATCAAGAAGTGATCCTGAAACTACTTACATTCAAGCATAACACAAGAACCGTGTTTTCCCGGACTCCACCGAAAAGAGACCATCACGGCAACACACGCGGTTGAGGCATTTTAATTAAGTTAAGTGTCAAGTTCTCTGCAACCGGACATTAACAAATTCCCATCTGCCCATAACCGCGGGCGCGGCTTTCGAAAGTTCAGACCCTGCAGGGGTGTCCCAACTTAGCCCATCACAAGCTCTCACGGTCAACGAAGGATATTCCTTCTCCCAGGAAGACCCGATCAGACTCGGAATCTCGCTTACAAGACATTTCGACAATGGTAAAACAAGAACAGCAAGACCGCCCGATGCGCCGACATCTCGATAGGAGCTGCACATATCTCGTTCTCAGGGCAACACCGGATAAGATAAGCGTACAGGTACCAACATAACCCAAGTTGCCAAGGGATGGTCCCGCACGGTGCTCTAGTTCGGACCAACACTTAGACAAGTACTGGCCCGGGGGGGTTAAAATAAGATGACCCTCGGGAGCACGACTCCCAAGGTAAAAGTAGGTGTTGGTGAGGCAAATGGTAAAACCAAGGTTGGGCCTTGCTGGATGAGTTTTATTCAAAGCGAACTGTCAAGGGGTTCCCATAACACCCAACCGCGTAAGGAACACAAAATCAAGGAACATAACACCGGTATGACGGAAACTAGGGCGACAAGAGTGGAACAAAACACCAGGCATAAGGCCAAGCCTTCCACCCTTTACCAAGTATATAGATGCATTAAAGTAAATAAGATATAATAATGACATCCCAACAAAAATCCATGTTCCAACAAGGAACAAACTCCAACTTCACCTGTAACTAGCAACACTATAAGAGGGGCTAAGCAAAAGCGGTAACATAGACAAACACCGGTTTGCTAGGAAAGGAGGGTTAGAGGCTGGACATTGCAATATATGAGGCATGATATAGCAAGTGGTAGGTATCGCGGCATAGCAATAGAGCGAGCAACTAGCAAGCAAAGATAGAAGTGATTTCAAGGGTATGGTCATCTTGCGTGAGATCCCGCAAGGAAGAAGAACGAGTCCATGAGGAAGGCAAACAGACGTAGTCGAACGAATCCTCACAAACACGACGTTATCGGAACTAATCCGAAGAAGCAACACTGGAAAGAAGAAAGCAACATAGTAAACAACCACCACATAAACATGGCACGAAGCACAACGAAGTATGATGCATGACTGGTTTAATTATGCATGGCATGGCAAAATGCACAAACAATCCTACAAATTAAGTGGAGCTCAATATGCAACGAGTTGCATATTGAAGGAAACACCACATTCAAGTTATTTAGTTTGATCTCATTTATGTACCCAACAATATTAAATGTTGATTAACTTGGCAAGAGGTGAAGCACGACAAAACTACCCACCTAGGCAAGTTTAAATGAGGCCGGAAACAACGAACAACAATTCCGATAAATCCTCTTGTGCATATTTTAGAGTTGGTACTGTTCTGTCCTAAACCAAATTTTAGAGTTTTAAACATGCAAGATGAGTGCACCAAGTTAAACTAGGCATTTTCTACCCCATTTACATATAAAGTTTATTCAAAACCGAGCTATGGTTATTTAGTTATTAAATAAATCATTTTAGCATGGCAATATGGAAAATAAACACAAACAACATTTTAAACATTTCAAACATGCATGAAAGTTGGATATTATGAATCTAGACAAAATTCTAAGCATTTTTCATATATAAAGTTTTTACGTATGATGCACGGTTTACGAGTTTAAATATGCATGGAGTTTAGGGACCTTTCTGTAAAACTGCAGCCTCTCGATAAAAAGGAAAATTGCTGAAAGGAAAAAAACAGAAGCAGGCCAAATCTAACTGGCCCAACATGAGGGAAAACAAAAGGAGGGGTGCTGGGGCGCTCACCATGGGCCAAGGCCCATTCGGTGGTGAGGTGGACCGGTTGGTTTGCTAGGCGCGCAGCTGGCCTGCTAGCCCTGCGCTCGGTCAACGCGCGAGCGAGACGAGTGGGCGAGCTGCTGCTGTTCTCGTTCCTGAAGAAAACAGAAATAGCAGCAGAACTACGACAATGGAGAAGACAACAACAAGGGTCCCGGCGACCCGAAACGGCCGGAACGGGGGGGTCGAGTCGTCCAGCGTCGGTTCCGGGCAATGGTGGCGGACGGAGCTCGGGTGCGGGACTCCAAATCCATGGTGCTGTCCAAGGTGCAGAGAGAGAGGGAGGTTAGAGACAGCGGAAGCTTCAGCGGAACAGAGACAGGGGAAGGGAGCATGTGTAGCGAGGACGACCTGGCCGTGACCTTCGTCAACGGCGGGCGTGGGTGCTCGAGGTGGTCATGGGATGGGGCGTTGGGGCCGGACCCTGTACAGAGGAGGCGGAGGAAGGCGGGGCGTCGTGCTCCTGCTGGTGGCGAGAGGGTCCTCGGGTGCAGGCAGGAGGTAGCTATAGGGGCGCCTGGTCGCCGGTGACGCAGCTGGTCACGAGGACGGGCGTGGGGTTCAGACGCGTGAGGCTGTGGTCGAGGAGCTCGGGAGGCTCGGCGGCTTCGTGTCCTTGGCGGCTTCTTGTATAGAGAGGCGAGAGGGAGTTGATGGTGAGGAGTGAGGATGGGAGAGAAGAGAAAGGAGGGAGCACAGGGAGCAGGGAGAGGGCGACGGCCTAGCGGTGGTGCTCGTCTCCGGCGAGATGGCGGTGATGCACGGGACGACGCCGGGGCCGAGCAGAGGAAGCGTACGGGAGGGGCTCCAGAAGAAACTCCTCTTCCCTGGATCAAGAGGAGACAGGGGCTTCAGGAGAGCGAGGAAGATCTCCTCTCCTTGGATCATGCACGCACGGCAGAGTGCTCCGGTGCGGCGGGGCGAAGGGATCGAGGGGGAACTGGTTGGTGGTAGGTGGGATGGATCGGCAGGATCCCGATGAAGAAGGAGACCAGGAGGATGCGCTGGTTGGCTGGTTTTGGATCCCGATGGGGAGAGTGGTGGCGGCGTGGGGATGGATGGGACACCTCCTAAAATTTAGGGTTTGGTCTAGTTATATATAGCATGTAGGTAAAAGAAGTGGGATTTGGATCATCGGATTGGGATCGAACGGTCGAGAATAAAAGGTTAGGGAGACCAAAAAGAAAAATGGAGTTGTTTTTATAGATGTTAGGGGATGATCCGGTCCCAACTGTGACGACTGCCCGGGTCGGGTCCGGGACAGCTTTCGGACGCGCGCGCGAGGAGGGCCGCGGGCTGACGAGAGAGGTTAGATTGGGCCTAGGTGGACTGGTTGTGACTGAGTAGAAGGCCGAGGGCTGCAGGAGAGAAGAGAGAGAGAGAGACCCGGCTGTAGTTTCCGGAGACCGAAAATGTCCAACGATTTGACCGACTATATTGTCGCTATAGTTATCCGTTGGGGCGTCAAATGGACTCCAAATGTGATGAAACTTCACAGGCAGCCTATCTACACTATAACAACACCGCATGTCAACTTTCAACCCGTTCCGAGAACATTTTCTAGACACTTATAAAAATAATATTTCGGAGGTGCCGCGGGCGTGTGCAAGTGTGGACGGGCTCAGAACGGACAACGGAAAGAACGGGGAGGCCAGGATGGATGCAAGTTTTGAAAACATGATGATGCAATGCACATGATGACATGACAAGATGCGACACGCAAGCAAAAGACAAGGTAACAACAGCGAATAACTAGAAGACACCTGGCACATCGGTCTCGGGGCGTTACAACACTCCACCACTACAAGAGGATCTCATCCGAGATCTAGGATGGCACCGGAGGGAAACGGAAGAGGAAGAGAAGAGGTAAAACAAAGTTGCTTCTTTGACAAATGAGTGAAACCAAAGAACCTTGAGAGGTTGAACAAATTGAAAGAAAGAACACAACGAAGATGAACGAAGTTGAAAACACTCCGTTAGAAAAGAGGAACAAGGAGCATTACTAGAACCTTGTAGGTTGAAAGACATAATAAAAAGGTTGCGATGGACAAGAAGCAACATGCAAGCACTCCAGTAAAAATGAGATGTACAAGGAACGATAAATATTAATTACGACAACACTCCGGTTGGAAATGGGAGGCATAGAGTATGAACTTGGCAAAAAGAAAGAACTTGAATGAGACCCCTGTTAGAAGAGGAATGATAGACACAACACTCTGGTTAAAACAATATAGAGAAGGAATACAACTGATATAATTGGGACAACACTCCGACTGTAAATGGAAGGAATTGAGGATGAGCTTGACAAGATGAGAAGATACTTGATGAAAACAACAACACACTACCTTCAGAACAAATGTAAGAAAGGAATTAAAAGAACGGAGGAAAAAACAACATCTTCTACCTCAAATGAGCTTGCAAAGGCATCCTTAGGCGAAGGATCGAACGGAGTTGTTGGAAAACCAACAACGAAAAGAGTAAGCTTGTTGTGGGCTTATGGAAAACACGTCAAAATCTTGAGGTGAAATTCTGCCACTAACAAAAATAATAGATTGGATTGATATCAACAAGGAGATGAAAACTCCTTCATTGAGATGAGAAGCGGAAATTGGATCATAGATAAGCACCATAATGGCAACAAACCTTAGGGAAGGCTTTAGGTGAAATATAACCCAAGATAATTCCAATGAAGAGATTGATGGTTTGAAAAGATGTCTCGAGCGAAGAGAAAATGATGGATTTAGATATGTCACTCTTGAAACTTGTGAATCATGAAACACGAAGGGAAATTATCAACAATGACATAACACCACCTCAAATGATAAGGTAGAAAGAATTGCACTTCGGAATGCAAGAAGAGGAATACTTGCTCCCATCAAAACAAAACATATGTTGAACACCATGTTTATTTTAGAGTATAGCTTGGCGGATCTTAGCTCCGAGAGAAATCTTGAAGAACAATTGAAGAATGAAAAGAATCCTTGACGAACCACCATGTAGCCTCCATGAAGAACTCCGGTAATAAAAGAATGATCAAAAGGAAGTGAAGGATGCAAAGAATAATATTTAAGCCTTGCAATGATTAGTTGGAGCTTTCAAATGATATAATTGAGAGATGTTGGGACTCTGGGAAAGTATGAAGCACTTGAACCGAGAATTTACTCATCGTGAACACAATCCGGAAGAATGAATCCATCACTTGAATGAAGCAAGAATAAGAATTACGTTATGCGTATCCTTCACCAATTTAGATTGATGACAAACAACGGATTTGTCATACTACATATTCTCGTGGAAAGGATTAAGATAGATAGAGCGCAAACTTAGGAAGGTCTTCAACGAACCACTAGTAGGATTTGGAAAGAAAGAATGAATTGATACAATAACAATGAAAGAGAATTATTGAACGAACCACCGTCAGAATTGAGAATGAAAATAGCAAAAGCACAATTCACCGGGAAGAATTGGAAAACGGATGAAGATACTTGCTGGGATTTAGATACAAGAGTACGAAGAGATCATGAACTGATTAGAGGATATTTGTACGATGCACCGGTAAGATTTGGAGAACGAGAGCTGAAAGCTGGGAATGAGTAATATTTGAAAAGATGGCCTTCGGGGGAAAGAAATGGAAACAACTCATGAAATGCTCCGAATGGGTGAAAAGAATTCTCACAATCGAAAACAATTATGAGAGGATGGCAACAAGTTAGAACCACACATCTCTGAGAGAACGTACCAAGATTTGAGAGAAACTCTTCTTCGGTCTTCAAATGTTGAGAATGGCGATGAGCAGCACCACCATGAATTATTGAGGCACTCCGGAATGATGAATAGAAAGGTTGAGCCAACGGTGAAAAGAATTTGCAGATCTTGGAGAAAAACATATGACTGATAATAATTCATTCTTACATCAAACTTGGAGAAGAATTTGAGAGTAACTCCGGGAAAATAAAAGAGTCAGGTAAGATCCTGAGAAAAAACCTGTGGGTTAGGGCCCACTCAAAAGAAACACCTTCGAACGATCGCTTGAAAAGAGAGATTGCACTGGTTGAATTAAATGGCTTGAATGAGATAACATCCTCAAAAGAATTTGAGCGAATTGAGAAAGGAAACATGAATCTTCTGAGATATCTTCAGCACTCCGGAACAATTGAATAGCGAGAAGTGGAATGATAATGAGGTGCACCGGCATGGAAAAGCATTTGACACGAGGAAAAAAGGAATATAATCAACACTGAAATCTTGAATTGAATCCATCGGAGAAGAAAAAGAACGAAGAATGACTAACTTGAAGCTTCGTTAGTATCTTCCTGAGAATCACCGGATAAGAATATTGACGGAGAAGAATGGAGAGACTTCACATAAATAAGATGTATACTCGATTAAGAAATCTTAGTCCTCGAAGAAAAAGGGGTGGGTGGGCGGGAAAACAAAAGCACCTTGGGGACAGATGAAATGAACAACGTTGGGAAAACCGAGAGGTGATCTTGCGGATGTTGAAATGATTGGATCCACTTGCAGAGAAACACGCCGGTTGAACAAGGATTGACAAGACAACCTCGATGATCAAGAGGGATTGGTATTCACATAGAAATATGAAAACACCGCTTAGGAAAGGTATGGAATCAACACTTGACTTCGAAGCAACTCAAATAGCACAATCAAAACAAAAAACAAAGGATTGGTTGCAAAATAAGCCGGAAACAAACATATGATAGATCCCATATCGTATCATGCGTCTGTTGGAAGGATATCTTACGAGCTACTTGAATTCCCACTTATAAACTCCCAAAACTTTCTGGTTATGCAATCATGTGTTGGGGATACAGGGGAAGCATAATATCTCACCCAAAACTAGCAAATCCTACATCCAGCTGTATCCATCCTTCAACACATAACCAAGAAACCTTCGGAAATCGTTTACCTCAACCTTCGAAAAGCATCCGTTATACGAGTTATGGCGATACTCCCGAACTCCCTCCCAGTACTGGGTGGCGTCGAGGTTATCTCACCAACAACTGCATAAAAGAGATTTTCGATGTCAGCGAACTTAGGTATTCCAGAACTTCAACGATAAAATTGTGACGACAACACCTCGGAGCTCAACTCCCCGGGACACTGCCACAACCCTAAATGTCAGGAGGCACCAAGAACAATGTTCTCGTCACAAAACCATCGGAAAGATTCCAAGATACCCGCGTTATCCTAAATTTTTTTTAGTGAAATTTGAGGAGAGAAGAGTCAAAACTTCTACGTCAGGAGGCCTCACCAGAGCGACAAAGGGACCGAGGAGTAAAAAGAATCCTACTCTCCGATATATATAATCCTAAGACTCAAAACATTTTGTTCTAGACACAACAACGTCAACAATTCGGTCAAGCAGGGGATCCTAAGTCGGGGATGGCTCTGATTACCAACTTGTAACACCCACAATGCGGCTATATCTCCCACGTGACCGGGCATGACTTAGAGGCATAGCCGCATGGTAGGTTTGTCGCAAGAGGGGTAATCTTCACACATCCCATGTACTGAATAAGAAAGGGATAGAGAGCTGGCTTGCCATCGCCACTTCACACAAATACAAGTTAAACATACATCATCCAGAATACAATCAAGGTCCGACTACGGAACCAAAGTAAAAGAAGACAACCCCAAATGCTAGATCCCCGATCGACCCAACTGGGCTCCACGACTGATCAACAGGAAATGAAAACAACACAATGAACACGACCTTGATCGAGCTCCCACTTGAGCTTAGTTGCGTCATCTCCACTGGTATCATTGGCACCTGCAACTGTTTGGAAGTATCTGTGAGCCACAAGGACTCAGCAATCTCACACCCGCGAGATCAAGACTATTTAAGCTTATGGGTAGGAAAGGGTAGTGAGGTGGAGCTGCAGCAAGCACTAGCATATATGGTGGCTAACATACGCAAATAAGAGCGGGAAGAGAAGCAACGCAACGGTCGTGAACTAGAAGTGATCAAGAAGTGATCCTGAAACAACTTACATTCAAGCATAACACAAGAACCGTGTTCACTTCCCGGACTCCACCGAAAAGAGACCATCACGGCTACACACGCGGTTGATGCATTTTAATTAAGTTAAGTGTCAAGTTCTCTACAACCGGACATTAACAAATTCCCATCTGCCCATAACCGCAGGCGCGGCTTTCGAAAGTTCAGACCCTGCAGGGGTGTCCCAACTTAGCCCATCACAAGCTCTCACGGTCAACGAAGGATATTCCTTCTCCCAGGAAGACCCGATCAGACTCGGAATCTCGGTTACAAGACATTTCGACAATGGTAAAACAAGACCAGCAAGACCGCCCGATGCACCGACATCCCAATACGAGCTGCACATATCTTGTTCTCAAGGCAACACCGGATAAGCTAAGCGTACAGGTACCAACATAACCCAAGTTGCCAAGGGATGGTCCCGCACGGTGCTCTGGTTCAGACCAACACTTAGACAAGCACTGGCCCGGGGGGGGGGGGGTGGGGGGTTAAAATAAGATGACCCTCGGGAGCGCGACTCCTAAGGTAAAAGTAGGTGGTGGTGAGGCAAATGGTAAAACCAAGGTTGGGCCTTTCTGGAGGAGTTTTATTCAAAGCGAACTGTCAAGGGGTTCCCATAACACCCAATCGCGTAAGGAACACAAAATAAAGGAACATAACACCGGTATGACAGAAACTAGGGCGGCAAGAGTGGAACAAAACACCAGGCATAAGGCCGGGCCTTCCACCCTTTACCAAGTATATAGATGCATTAAAGTAAATAAGATATAATAATGATATCCCAACAAAAATCCATATTCCAACAAGTAACGAACTTCAACTTCACCTGCAACTAGCAACACTATAAGAGGGGCTGAGCAAAAGCGGTAACATAGCCAAACAACGGTTTGCTAGGAAAGGAGGGTTAGAGGCTTGACATGGAAATATAGGAGGCATGATATAGCAAGCGGTAGGTATCGCGGCATCGCAATAGAGAGAGTAACTAGCAAGCAAAGATAGAAGTGATTTCGAGGGTATGGTCATCTTGCCTGAGATCCCGCAAGGAAGAAGAACGAGTCCATGAAGAAGACAAACAGACGTTGTCAAACGAATCCTCACAATCACGACGTTATCGGAACTAACCCAAAGAAGCAACACCGAAAAGAAGCAAGCAACATAGTAAACAACGACCACATAAATATGGCATGAAGCACAACCAAGTATGATGCATGTCCGGTTTAATTATGCATGGCATGGCAAAATGCACAATCAATCCAACAAATTAAGTGGAGCTCAATATGCAACGAGTTGCATATTGAAGGAAACACCACATTCAAGTTATTTAGTTCGATCTCGTTTATGTACCCAGCAATATTAAATGTTTATTAACTTGGCAAGAGGTGAAGCAAAACAAAACTACCCACCTAGGCAAGTTTAAATGAGGCCGGAAACAACGAACAACAATTCCGATAAATCCTCATGTGCATATTTTAGTGTTTGTACTATTCTGTCATAAACCATATTTTTGAGTTGTTAAACATGCAAGATGAGTGCACCAAGATAAACTAGGCATTTTTCTACCCCATTTACATATAAAGTTTATTAAAAACCGAGCTACGGTTATTTAGTTATTAAATAAATCATTTTAGCATGGCAATATGGAAAATAAACACAAACAACATTTTAAACATTTCAAACATGCATGAAAGTTGAATATTATGAATCTAGACACAATTCTAAGCATTTTTCATATATAAAGTTTTTACGTATGATGCACGGTTTGCGATTTTTAATATGCATGGAGTTTAGGGACCTTTCTGTAAAACTGCAGCCTCTGGATAAAAAGGAAAATCGCTGAAAGGAAAAAAACAGAAGCAAGCCAAATCTAACTGGCCCAACAGGAGGGAAAACAAAGGAGGGGTGCTGGGGCGCTCACCATGGGCCAAGGCCCATTCGGTGGTGAGGTGGACCGGTTGGGCTGCTAGGCGCACAGCTTGCCTGCTAGCCCTGCGCTCGGTCAACGCGTAAGTGAGATGAGCGGGCGAGCTGCTGCTGTTCTCGTTCCTGAAGAAAACAAAAATAGCAGCAGAACTACGGCAATGGAGAAGACAACGACAAGTGTCCCAGTGACGGGGTCGACGGGAACCGGCCGGGACGGGCGGGTCTAGTCGTCCGACGTTTGTTCCGGGCAATGGTGGCGGACGGAGCTCGGGTGCGGGACTCCAAATCCACGGCACTGTCCAAGGTGCAGAGAGAGAGAGAGGTTAGAGACAGCGGAAGCTTCAGCGGAACAGAGACAAGGGAAGGGAGCAGGTGCAGCGAGGACGACCTAGTCGTAACCTTCGTCGATGGTGGGCGTGGGTGCTCTAGGTGGTCATGGGGTGGGGCGTTGGGGCCGGACCCTATACATAGGAGGCCACAAGCGAGGTGGAGGAAGGCGGGGCGTGGAGCTCCTGCTGGTGGCGAGAGGGTCCTCGGGTGCAGGCAGGAGGGAGCTGCAGGGGCGCCTGGTCGCCGGTGACGTAGCTTGTCACGAGGACGGGCGCGGGGTTCAGACACGCGAGGCTGTGGTCGAGGAGCTTGGGAGGCTCGGCGGCTTCGTGTCCATGGCAGCTTACTGTAGAGAGAGGCGAGATGTAGTTGATGGTGAGGGGTGAGGACGGGAGAGACGAGAAAGGAGGGAGCATGGGGAGCAGGGAGAGGGCGACGACCTGGCGGTGGTGCTCGTCTCCGGCGAGCTGGTGGTGATGCACGGGACGATGCCGGGGCCGAGCAGAGGAAGCATACGGGAGGGGCTCTAGAAGAAACTCCTCTTCCCAGGATCGAGAGGAGACAGGGGCTTCGGGAGAGCGAGGAGGATCTCCTCTCCTTGGATCGTACGCGCGAGGCAGAGCGCTCTTGCGCGGCATGGCGAAGGGGTCGAGGGGGAACTGGTTGGTGGTAGGTGGGATGGATCGGGCAGGATCCCGATGAAGAAGGAGACCAGGAGGATGCGCTGGTTGGCTGGTATTGGATCCCGATGGGGAGAGTGGCGGCAGCGTGGGGATGGATGGGACACCTCCTAAAAATTAGGGTTTGGTCTGGTTATATATAGCATGTGGGTAAAAGAAGGGAGATTTGGACCATCGGATTAGGATCGGACGGTCGAGAATAAAAGGTTAGGGAGACCAAAAAGAAAAACGGAGTTGTTTTATAGATGTTAGGGGATGATCCAGACCCAACGGTGACGACTGCCCAGGTTGGGTCCGGGACATCTTTCGGATGCGCGTGCGAGGAGGGCCGCGGGCTAACAAAGAGGTTAGATTGGGCCTAGATGTACTGGTTGTGACTGAGTAGAAGGCCGAGGGCTGCGGGAGAGAAGAGAGAGAGAGACCCGGCAGAAGTTTCCGGAGACCGAAAACGTCCGACGATTTGATCGACTATATTGTCGCTATAGTTATCCGTTGGGGTGTCAAACGGACTCCGAATGCGATGAAACTTGGCATGCGGCCTATCTACACTATAACAACACCTCATGTCAACTTTCAACCTATTCCGAGAACATTTTCTGGCCACTTATAAAAATAATATTTCGGAGGTGGCGCGGGCGTGTGCAAGTGTGAACGGGCTCAGAATGGACAACGGAAAGAATGGGGAGACCGGGACGGATGCAAGTTTTGAAAACATGATGATGCAATGCACATGATGACATGACAAGATGCGACACGCAAGCAAAAGACAAGGTAACAACAGCGAATAATTGGAAGACACCTGGCACATCGGTCTCGGGGCGTCACAAAAGATTAGATCAAAACTGGTCTCAAATTTGACAAAAAGTACAATGCCACTTTGTATTGGTGTCCATATGACAACAGATAAGTTTCATTAACTTCAAATAAGTTTTGGATGTACTAGAATTTAAAAATCAAGATTCTCAATGTTTAAAATTTCTTGCATGGGGAGTAAACATGCACCCAGTGAGACCCATGTGTTTTTGCAATCCATTTAGGTGCACTATTACGTGTGCATGTTGCTCAAAATTGATTTTTGCACATTATACCCCTAGAAAATCAATCAATGTACTAAAACGTCTTAATGATCTCTGTTTTTTTCAAAATTAAAACGTCCCTCCTTTGGTAACATATGTTCACCGCGGGATAATTTAACTTGCATCGTAGTTGCGGTGGATTCGCGGTGTGTGTGTGTGTGGGTGGGTGGGTTCGTCTGGGGGTGGCGGGTTGCTCGCAGTACACTACGAGTCATGAGCCACCGTGTGGGTTGGCCGTTTTGTGAGGCAGGTGCCACATCAGAGTCGTGAATTCATTATTTGAAACATTACACAACCCTTTCATGCATACATGTTTTGGCCAAACATGCAGTCGATGGTTGTCCTACACGACACTCGATACTCGTGCGTGACGCTTTCTATGGGCCCACGAGGTCGTCGTCCATCACTTTGACAAATAGCCGACAGTGAGGTTAATTTGACCAGCAAGGTAGAATCTTTTTTGTTTGTGTTATAGTGGGAGTATATATAGTATGCGTCGAAGAGGTGGGAGGGGACTAGCATATATACTATACGTATGCATCCGTGAACAAGTACATCTCACTCAGTGTCGGGACTTTTCAGTTTACGAGGCACGTGCCACATCAAAGTTGTGAAATTAGCTATTCAAACATCACACAACACCTCTTTGGGCCACATGCATGTAGGCGGTGGTTATCCTAGGATACTCATGTGTGATGCTTCCATCTGTGGGCCCGCCAGGCCATCGTCGATGCATGCATCACTTTGACCTACATCGGGAGAGGTTAATTAATTTCACCATTGGATTCTTTTTGGGTTCTATTATGGTAGGAGCATATAGTATGCGTCGAAGAGGGGGAAGGGGACCATCATATGTAGTATGCTTCATGAACCTCGCTCTGTGTGGGGACTTTATGGTTTTTGAGGCATGTGCCACATAAAGTTGTGCTTTATGGGTATTCAACATATGTTTCGCCCACATGCAAAGCGATGGTGGTTGTCCTCTTGCACCCACTTAAGCGGTTATCAGCGATATCGATGCTTTCCATTTGTGGGCTCACATGATCCATCACTACTTTGCCTGACAACAAGAGAGGTTAATTTGACTTAGGAGGGGGTTATTTGTTTGTTTGTAATACAGTATATATATATATATAGGTCATGCTCTGGGATGACATGATACAGTTTGAGCACACACATGCATGTGTACGCATGAATCCCTCCCATCGGGTCGAAATGGCTAGTGCAACGACACGCCATGAACCGATCTCGCTCTGTGTGGGGACTGTATGATTTGCGATGCACGCGCCACATCAATGTTGTGAAATGATATTCAAACATGCATGCACACATCACCTCCATACATATGCATGTAGTGGTTGTCTTCAAACGGTACACTCCCTCGCTTGGTTATCGGCGACAAGCCTATATATTCGTGGGCTCGCGTGGACATCCATGATCACCTTGACCAACAACAAGATAGGTTACCATGGTAGATTCTTCCACCGGTTCGTGTTATCATAGTATAGGACATGGTGAGATTCAGACCTAATTAAGTTTGAGTGCATACTATGCATGCATGCATGCATGAATTCCCGTCATTGGCTTGAAGTGTGGTGTGACATACATATGCATCGTCAAACTAACCCTTACTCGGTGTGGGGATTTCTGGTTTGAAAGCACGGTGCCACATCAAAGTTGTTCCATTGTGTATTCAAAACACACCTCTCCATACATATGTTTGGGCCACACGTAGGTAGTGGTTGTCTTTAGGGACTAGCTACTTGCGTGATTATTGGCGAGCTAGCCCATCTTCGGGGTCGCATGGGCGACCATCACTTTGACCAACAACAAGAGAGAGGTTGTACGACCAAGGTGGATTATTCTTGGTCCGTTTACGATCCATCTTGGTGAGATGCCTCTCAGGCCGCCGACTGAAAGTGGGTGCTTGTGGGGGGGGGACTGCTACTTCGCACTTTGCTAGGAGAACCTCGAGTGGGGGGGGCATGCATTCATAGCTTAGGATTCCCTTTTTGCCGACACGAGGGGGGCAAGCAATACCATGCGCTTTGCGAGACACGTGCCACATCGAAGTTGCATTTGGTATTTAAACATCAAACCACCCTTTTCATACATATATTTGGTCCACATGCAAGTGTGTTCATGTACTAACCCTCTCTCGCGTCACTTTTTCGCCAAATTTCTGAACATTGGACAAGTCGGATGACGCAACAGCCACGGTTCACTCACACTAACCATGTGCCACCCTGATCCGTCTCCAACATATTTATAATTCTTGATTGTTCCATGCTATTATATTATCTGTTTTGGATGTATAGAGGCTTTATTATACACTTTTATATTATTTTTGTGACTAACCTATTAACCAAGAGCCCAGTGTCAGTTTCTATTTTTTCCTTGTTTTAGAGTATCACAGAAAAGGAAAATCAAACGGAGTCCAGTTGACCTGAAACTTCACGGAACTTATTTTTGGAACGGAAGCAACCCAGAAGACTTGGGGTGTACGTAAGGGAAGCAACAAGGAAGGCACGAGGCAGGGGGGCACACCCACCCCCCTGGGCACGCCCTCCACCCTCGTGGGCCCCTCGTGGCTCCCCTGACGTACTTCTTCCTCCCATATATACCCATATACCCTAAAAACTTCGGGGAGCACAATAGATCGGGAGTTCCGCCGCCAGAAGCCTCCCTAGCAACCGAAAACCAATCTAGACCCGTTCCGGCACCCTTCCGGAGGGGGCAATCCCTCTCCGGTGTCCATCTTCATCATCCTAGTGCTCTCCATGACGAGGAGGGAGTAGTTCTCCCTCGGGGCTGATGGTATGTACCAGTAGCTATGTGTTTGATCTCTCTCTCTCTCTCTCTCGTGTTCTTGAGGTGATACGATCTTGATGTATCGCGAGCTTTGCTATTATAGTTGGATCTTATGATGTTTCTCCCCCTCTACTCTCTTGTAATGGATTGAGTTTTCCCTTTGAAGTTATCTTATCGGATTGAGTCTTTAAGGATTTGAGAACACTTGATGTATGTCTTGCGTAGGATACCCGTGCTGACAATGGGGTATCCTATTGATCCACTTGATGTATGTTTTGGTGATCAACTTGCGGGTTCCGCCCATGAACTTATGCATAGGGGTTGGCACATGTTTTCGTCTTGACTCCCCGGTAGAATCTTTGGGGCACTCTTTGAAGTACTTTGTGTTGGTTTGAATAGATGAATCTGAGATTGTGTGATGCATATCGTATAATCATACCCACGGATAATTGAGGTGACAATGGAGTATCTAGGTGACATTAGGGTTTTGGTTGATTTGTGTCTTAAGGTGTTATTCTAGTACGAACTCTATGATAGATCGAACAAAAAGAAAAACTTCATGTTATTTTACTACGGACTCTTGAATAGATCGATCGGAAAGGATAACTTTGAGGTGGTTTTTGTACCCTACCATAATCTCTTCGTTTGTTCTCCGCTATTAGTAACTTTGGAGTGACTCTTTGTTTCATGTTGAGGGATAGTCATATGATCCAACTATGTTATTATTGTTGAGAGGACTTGCACTAGTGAAAGTATGAACCCTAGGCCTTGTTTCAACACATTGCAATACCGTTTGTGCTCACTTTTATCATTAGTTACCTTGCTGTTTTTATATTTTTAGATTACAAAAACCTTTATCTACTATCCATATACCACTTGTATCACCATCTCTTCGCTGAACTAGTGCATCTATACAATTTACCATTGTATTGGGTGTGTTGGGGACACAAGAGACTCTTTGTTATTTGGTTGCAGGGTTGCTTGAGAGAGACCATCTTCATCCTACGGATTGATAAACCTTAGGTCATCCACTTGAGGGAAATTTGCTACTGTCCTACAAACCTCTGCACTTGGAGGCCCAACAACATTTACAAGAAGAAGGTTGTGTAGTAGACATCAAGCTCTTGTCTGGCACCGTTGCCGGGGAGGTTAGCACTTGGAGGTATATCTTTAGATCTTGCAATCGAATCTTTTTGTTTCTTGTTTTATCACTAGTTTAGTTTATAAAATAAAAATACAAAAAAATGGAATTAAGTTTGCCTCATACGTTTCATCTTTTTAATATCTTTTGTGAGTATGATGGAAAGGAAAATTGAGCCAAAGTGTAAGAAGAATGCATTAAAATGTTTGGCACTAAATCTTTGAATGATGAGCATGATTGCAATGTTGTTAGTATGAACTCCTTGAATATCCATAGTACTAATGATGATTGCACTAGTTATGATGAAAATGTCTCCTATAAACATGTCAATTTTTGTGGAGTACATTGGGTTTGCAAGTACACACCAAATAGGGAAGATAGATATTGCAAGAGGCATAAGTACTTAGAAACTAAATGGTTGCAAGAAAGGCTAGATGTTTGTGCTGAAAATTTAAATTTTCTTAGCCGTACTTGTGAACTTTGCAATGAACGTGATCATTTCAGTACCCAATGCAAATTGTTTCATGATTGTATCGTGTCCAAAAATTGTGATGACTTGATTTCTCTTGCACATCATAATGAACTTAGTCTGCTCTTGGGTTATGAAGAAATGAAACATATAACTAAGGTTATTCCAGAATTTGCCCTTTATAGAGTTCTTAATTTTGATCTAGAAGAAATTTATATGTATTGAAAATCCTTATATTGCCAATTACATAAAGAAAAGAAAAGAAATAGAGGATGAAGAGAATACTAATGAAAGGGAAGAGACTTCCCAATATCCTCCTATTATTTCTTATGATGAATCAGGTAACGAGGAGGAGCCTTTTATTCAACCAATCTCATTAATAAGGAGCTCCAAAAAGAGGATTGAACCCACACATGATGTGGTGAATAAGAAGGAAAGAAAAAGGAAGAGAGGTAAAAAGATATCTCTCCCAAATAATGCTGCTCCTATTACTGTTGTGCCTCATGAAAATATAATTGTGGAAGATGATGCACTTGATGATGATCTCGTTATGCCTATTGCTTGTTGTGATGATTATGATTGGGAAGATAATGATACTTCTTATGATCTTGAAAATCTTTTTGGCACTTGTTTGGAAGAATATGATAATTGCTATACTATTGGTGCTATATGTACTATTAATGATGAGGGTGATTATGCTTATGATATGAAAAGGCCCAAGCTTGGGGACGCTATGTTTGATGAAGATGATGTTTTTGAGAATATATTTGATGTAATTAATGTTTTTCCCAAGCTTGGGGATGCTACGTTTAATGAAGATGATATTTTTAGTCTCCCAAGTTTTGATATGCAAATATATAATGATGATAGCATGCCTCCTGCTTATGATGATTATATTGATGAAAGTGGGTTTGGAAGAGTGTCAACTTTAGGAAGTAATGATACCACTATTTTGTAGGATGTTTAATCTTATTATGATAATTATGAAAGTGGATTTGGAGAGGTCATGACTTTATTTAGTAATGATTCCACTATCTTGGAAGAGGTTTCAATCGATTATGATGAGAACAAAGTTGCTACCTATGATGATTATTGTGATGATACTTATGCTGTAAAAAGTAGTGATGATTATATTTATAAAACTTGTCATGATTATGATTACCCTTTTTATGAACATTACTATTTTAATGTGGAAACAATTTATAGTATTCGAGTCTCTTATGATACTCCCACTATTCCGAATGAGAAGAATTTTGCTTATGTGGAGAGTAATAAAATTTCTATGCTTGTAGATCATGAAAAGAATGCTTTAGGTGCTGGTTATATTGTTGAATTCATTCATGATGCTACTCAAAATTATTACGAGGGAGGAATATATGCTTGCAGGAATTGCAATAATACCAAGTTTCCTCTCTATGTGCTTAAAGTTTTGAAGTTATGCTTGTTTTACCTTCCTATGCAAGTTGATTATTGTTCCCATAAGTTGTTTGCTCAAAAAATCCCTATGCATACGAAGTGGGTTAGACTTAAATGTGTTAGTCATATTCTTCATGATGCTCCCTTTATGTTTCAATTCTTATCCTTTATGTGAGCATCATTGAAATCATCATGCCTAGCTAGGGGCGTTAAATGATAGCGCTTGTTGGGAGGCAACACAATTTTATTTTTGTTCCTTGCTTTTT
The DNA here is from genome assembly GCF_018294505.1 of Triticum aestivum. NCBI lineage: Eukaryota > Viridiplantae > Streptophyta > Magnoliopsida > Poales > Poaceae > Triticum > Triticum aestivum. The sequence continues at coordinate 155,220,603 of NC_057794.1, read as the reverse complement.
GCTCCTATTTAGTAATAAATAATTTGTATAGCCTCTGTTTTGGTTGTGTTTTTTGTGTTTAATTAGTGTTTGTTCCAAGTAGAACCGTTGGGAAGACTTGGGGGAAGTCTTGTTGATCATGCTGTAAAAAACAGAAACTCTAGCGCTCACGAGAATTGCTGCCATTTTTTATTGGAGAGTGATATTTAGTTAATTCTTTTTGAAAATGATTAATAGATAAACTCCTCACGTCCACCAATTTATTTGAGAATTTTATGAGTTCCATAAGTATACGTTTGATACACATTACTACAGACTGTTCTGTTTTTGACAGATTCTGTTTTCTATGTGTTGTTTGCTTATTTTGATGAATCTATGAGTAGTATCGGAGGGTATGAACCATAGAAAAGTTGGAATACAATAGATATTACACCAATATGAATTAAGAATTCGTTCATTACAGTACCTTGAAGTGGTGTTCTATTTTCTTATACTAACGGAGCTTGCGAGTTTTCTGTTAAGTTTTGTGTTGTCAAGTTTTCAAGTTTTGGGTAAAGATTCGATGGACTATGGAATAAGGAGTGGCAAGAGCCTAAGCTTGGGGATTCCCAAGGCACCCCAAGGAAATATTAAAGGACAACCAAGAGCCTAAGCTTGGGGATGCCCCGTAAGGCATCCCCTCTTTCGTCTTCGTTCATCGGTAACTTTACTTGGAGCTATATTTTTATTCGCCACATGATATGTGTTTTGCTTGGAGCGTCATTTTATTTACTTTTGTTTTGCTTCATGTTTGAATAAAATACCAAGATCTGATATTCCTGAATGTTAGAGAGTCTTCACATTGTTGCATAATTATTCGACTACTTGTTGATCTTCACTTATATCTTTCGGAGTAGTTTGTTGTTGCTCCAGTGCTTCACTTATATCTTTTTAGAGCACGGTGGTGGTTTTATTTTATAGAAATTATTGAACTCTCGTGCTTCACTTATATTATTTTGAGAGTCTTTAGAACATCATGGTAGTTTGCTTTGGTTATGAAACTAGTCCTAATATGATGGGCATCCAAGAGGGATATAATAAAAACTTTCATATAAAGTGCATTGAATACTACGAGAAGTTTGATTCCTTATGATTGTTTTGAGATATGGAGAAGGTGATATTAGAGTCATGCTAGTTGAGTACTTGTGGATTTGAGAGATACTTGTGTTAAAGTTTGTGATTCCCGTAGCATGCACGTATGGTGAACTGTTATGTGATGAAGTCGGAGCATGATTTATTTATTGATTGTCTTCCTTATGAGTGGCGGTCGGGGACGAACGATGGTCTTTTCCTACCAATCTATCCCCCTAGGAGCATGCGCGTAGTACTTTGTTTCGATAACTAATAGATTTTTGCAATAAGTATATGAGTTATTTATGACTAATGTTGAGTCCATGGATTATACGCACTCTCACCCTTCCACCATTGCTAGACTCTCTAATACCGCACACCTTTCGCCGGTATCATAAACCCACCATACACCTTCCTCAAAACAGCCACCATGCCTACCTATCATGGCATTTCCATAGCCATTCCGAGAAATATTGCCATGCAACTTTCCACCGTTCCGTTTACTATGACACACTTCATCATTGTCATATTGCTTTGCATGATCATGTAGTTGACATTGTATTGGTGGCAAAGCCACCATTCATAATTCTTTCATACATGTCACTCATGAGTCATTGCACATCCTGGTACACCACCGGAGGCATTCATATAGAGTCATATTTTGTCCTAAGTATCGAGTTGTAATTCTTGAGTTGTAAGAAAATGAAAGTGTGATGATCATCATTATTAGAGCATTGTCCAAGTGAGGAAAGGATGATGGAGACTATGATTCCCCCACAAGTTGGGATGAGACTCCGAACGAAAAAAGAGGCCAAAGAAGCCCCAATAAAAAAGAGGCCATAAAAAAGAGAAGGCCAAAATAAAAAAATAAAAAAATTGAGAGAAAAAGAGAGAAGGGACAATTCTACTATCCTTTTACCACACTTGTGCTTCAAAGTAGCACCATGATCTTCATGATAGAGAGTCTCCTATGTTGTCAGTTTCATATACTTGTGGGAATCTTTCATTATAGAACTTGGCTTGTATATTCCAATGATGGGCTTCCTCAAAATGCCCTAGGTCTTCGTGAGCAAGCAAGTTGGATGCACACCTACTAGTTTCTTTTGTTGAGCTTTCATACATTTATAGCTCTAGTGCATCCATTGCATGGCAATCCCTACTCACTCACATTGATATCAATTGATGGGAATCTCCATAGCCCGTTGATACGCCTAGTTGATGTGAGACTATCTTCTCCTTTTGTCTTCTCCACAACCACCATTCTATTCCACCTATAGTGATATGTCCATGGCTCACGCTCATGTATTGCGTGAAGATTGAAAAAGTTTGAGAACATCAAAATTATGAAACAATTGCTTAGCTTGTCATCAGGATTGTGCATGATTTAAATACGTTGTGTGGTGAAGATGGAGCATATCCAGACTATATGATTTTGTAGGGATAGCTTTCTTTGGCCATGTTATTTTGAGAAGACATAATTGCTTAGTTAGTATGCTTGAAGTATTATTATTTTTATGTCAATATTAAACTTTTGTCTTGAATCTTATAGATCTGAATATTCTTGCCACAATAAAGAGAACTACATGGATAAATATGTTAGGTAGCATTCCACATCAAAAATTCTGTTTTTATCATTTACCTACTCGACGACGAGCATGAATTAAGCTTGGGGATGCTGATACGTCTCCAATGTATCTATAATTTTTGATTGTTCCATGCTATTATATTATCTGTTTTGGATGTTTAGGGGCTTTATTATACACTTTTATATTATTTTTGGGACTAACCTATTAACCCAGAGCCCGGTGCCAGTTTCTATTTTTTCCTTGTTTTAGAGTATCACAGAAAAGGAAAATCAAACGGAGTCCAATTGACCTGAAACTTCACGGAACTTATTTTTGGAATGGAAGCAACCTAGAAGACTTGGGGTGTACGTAAGGGAAGCAATGAGGAAGGCACGAGGCAGGGGGGCACGCCCACCCCCCTGGGCGCGCCCTCCACCCTCGTGGGCCCCTTGTGGCTCCCTTGACATACTTCTTTCTCTCATATATACCCATATACCCTAAAAACTTCGGGGAGCACAATAGATCAGGAGTTCCGCCGCCAGAAGCCTCCGTAGCCACTGAAAACCAATCTAGACCCGTTCCGGCACCCTGTCGGAGGGGGCAATCCCTCTCCGGTGGCCATCTTCATCATCCCGGTGCTCTCCATGACGAGGAGGGAGTAGTTCTCCCTCGAGGCTGAGGGTATGTACCAGTAGCTATGTGTTTGATCTCTCTCTCTCTCGTGTTCTTGAGGTGATACGATCTTGATGTATCATGAGCTTTGCTATTATAGTTGGATCTTATGATGTTTCTCCCCCTCTACTCTCTTGTAATGGATTGAGTTTTCCCTTTGAAGTTAGTCTTTAAGGATTTGAGAACACTTGATGTATGTCTTGCATGGGATACCTGTGGTGACAATGGGGTATTCTATTGATCCACTTGATGTATGTTTTGGTGATCAACTTGCGGGTTCCGCCCATGAACCTATGCATAGGGGTTGGCACACGTTTTCGTCTTGACTCTCCGGTAGAATCTTTGGGGCACGCTTTGCAGTACTTTGTGTTGGTTTGAATAGATGAATCTGAGATTGTGTTATGCATATGATATAATCATACCCATGGATACTTGAGGTGACAATGGAGTATCTAGGTGACATTATGGTTTTGGTTGATTTGTGTCTTAAGGTGTTATTCTAGTATGAACTCTATGATAGATCGAACGGAAAGAATAGCTTCATGTTATTTTACTATGGACTCTTGAATAGATCGATCAGAAAGGAACTTTGAGGTGGTTTCGTACCCTACCATAATCTCTTTGTTTGTTCTCAGCTATTAGTGACTTTGGAGTGACTCTTTGTTGCATGTTGAGGGATAGTTATATGATCCAACTATGTTATTATTATTGATAGGACTTGCACTAGTGAAAGTATGAACCCTAGGCCTTGTTTCAACGCATTGCAATACCGTTTGTGCTCACTTTTATCATTAGTTACCTTGCTGTTTTTATATTTTCAGATTACAAAAACCTTTATCTACTATCCATATACCACTTGTATCACCATCTCTTCGCCGAACTAGTGCACCTATACAATTTACCATTGTATTGGGTGTGTTGGGGACACAAGAGACTCTTTGTTATTTGGTTGCAGGGTTGCTTGAGAGAGACCATCTGCATCCTATGCCTCCTACGGATTGATAAACCTTAGGTCATCCACTTGAGGGAAATTTGCTACTGTCCTACAAACCTCTGCACTTGGAGGCCCAACAACGTCTACAAGAAGAAGGTTGTGTAGTAGACATCACACACCGGTGCCCCTGCCATGCACATCCGAACAATACATTGGGCTCCTTGAGGCTTCCCGTCTCAAAAATACCTACCCGCCTGCAGTTTTTTTTTCTGTTTGATAACACACGGTTATTATGTATCGACCGTTGGTGATGTTTTTTATTCCCAATCCCTCCAGCATCCCTCGAAAATATCTGCCCACCTTGAGGGTTTTTCTATTTCATAACACACGGTTGTTATCTCCGGACCATGTGCGATGTACCATCATCCAAATTTTCAATAGCCCCATCATTTCACTCCCGCGTAGTTAAATTTTCAATCACCGCGTCATTTCCTAAAACACACACCCCGCCCCTCCACACACACCTGCCCCCTCCACACACACGCCGCCCCCTAACACACACACCAAAACCTCCTTAGGCGCGTACAAACACCAAAATCTCCTCGGGCGCGCGCGCGCACACACACACACCTGTCCCTCGCTCAAAACCCTAGCAACATTGTCGCGCCGCCGCAAGGCCTCCATTGTTAACATCTGCCGGTTTGTCCGTGCAGCTTACCCATCGATCTCCATACCTAGGCCGGCCCGAGTTTCTTAGATCATGCCTGGCAAACGCCCCCTTTCCCACAGATCCCCATCCCCATCCCCCACTCCAGAGCGTCACAGCCTAAGCCCGACTACACCTCCCATGGAGCTCGAGGAGCGACTGGCCCAGAAGAGGTGTGTCGCGGTCTGTTCGCCCGATGTCGCCGAGGAAGCTGACGACCATTACTGGCCATAGGCACTCAATCAGCAGGCTAGAGTATGGGGGTATGTCGTGGACGTCGGCTACGACATCGAGGTCGTCGACAACGATGGCCTGAGGCGGGCTATGTCACAGGTTAAGTGGCCCACCCCCAACCCCTCGGGTTCAACCATCGTTGATATCATCCATGGCCACGCCGCTGATCTCCTCTGGCTTGCTGTCAAGAATTTGCCATCCTACATTGCCATCGAGCCCCATTTTTCATTTCTGAAGGACATGTTCTGCAACGCTGGCTTGGGATCCACAACTTCCAAGTCAGACCTCATCGACGACGACCACGAGGAGGGCACCCTCTCCGACTCTTCCAAGGGGAAAGATCCCATCTGCTCTTCCAAGGGGAAAGAGCACGTGTGCGACATCAGGGAGGGCACCCTATAGCCATGCTCTTCCAACGGGAAGGAGCCCATCTGTGACAACATGGAGCGCATCCAGGGTCCGTGCACTTGCCACGGGAATGAGCCCATCTGTGACAAGTGAGGAAACCCATGATTTGTTTTGTCATGTCTGTTCACAGGGGGAACCCATGATTTGCTTTGTCGAGTCCCTTTTGTAGTGTAGTGAGAATATGTCCTGTTTTAATTGCTATATTTGGTTGTTTGCAGTATGCCTTGTTTATTTCAGTTGTTCACAATGTGATGCTCTATATGTGCAATTATTTAGTGTGGAATACATTTGATCAATCTAGTTTTAAACATATCGATAGGAATGCATATATTTGCTTGCTGTTAAGCCTATTATAGCTAGCATATGCCTCTTTTATAGTTTTTTGATTGTTCGGTTGTTTGTAGTTAGCATATGTCCAGATTCAAATGCTATCTTTGGTTATTCGTAGTATGCCTTGTTTATTCCAGTTATTCACAACATGATGTTCTATATGTGCAAGTATGAACTGTACAGTTCAATTTCATCAATACCAGTTTCAAAAATACCACTATGAATGATTACATTTGGTTGCTACATCTTGTAGTTAACACACCTTTCCATTTTTATTTAACAATAACAAGTGTACTTAGACCGGCACAATACCAGTTTGAATGACTTGTTTGCTTGTTGTTAAATGTTAGGCCTATTGCAGTTAACACCCCTTTCCAGTTGTTTTGCTTTACTAGCATGCTTAAACCTGCACACTGAAGCTATCTTTTGGAGATTATTTTGTCTGCCACGGATATATTTGGTTGATGTTTAGCCTGTTGTGCTTAACATGCCTCTCGATGTACCTACACATGACAATTTTGGGAACGACTGTTGTTTTCCATTGAGGTTAGTTTCATCCCATGGTGTATATATACTCACTATTCAGGATATCGATAGCTGGTACCATATAGGCCAGGGCTGATAAGGGACTAATCGGTGAATCAGACTTTTAACTCAATATATCCGTAACCCATTTATCGTTAGGTTAACTAGGGCCATATGTAATATATCTGGGGCTACATACCAACATGCATTGTACTTAATGTCTAAATATGCAATCCTAGGTTACATAGCAACAAGGAAGAGTGTTACCTTAATGTTCTGATGATGTCTAGATATACATAGAAGAGAAGCAACAACAACAACAACAACAACACATCCCTGTTTGGATACTCAACTTAGCTAGAGGTTAGAGTTAGTTTCTAGCTCATGACGAACCCTAAACTAACTCCATCCAAAGAGGTCTTTGGATGACAGGGTTAGATTGACAATAAATGCACTAGGAGAACTAGCTCCAATTAGCACCTCTTGGGTTGGATATTTTTTTGGGTGGTTTAGATGCAACTAGCTCAAACTAGCCCTCATGTTTGGATATACTTTAGGGCTATTTGAGCCCGAACTAGCTCAAACTAACTCTAACCCAAGACAACAACAGTTAATCAACCGATAATTTGTAAGAATGCAATAAACTCCTTCTGGCCCATAATATAAGATGTTAATTCATCTAATATGTGAGTATATTGGATGTTATAAGATATTAATAAAGAGTGTTCTACTACATCATTGTGCAATTGTTGTTTAGCTTCTAATATTAACTTGGTGCTTTTTGGTACATATGTCATTGGTAAAGATCCACGCTTCGACCCTTTCTGCATATGAGGCAATGAGATATCGATGAACTAGCATCAAGTGAGGTAGCTGATAAAGATTGTTAGTAAAATGGCTCAAAATATGGCAATTAAACTATTTGTTTACACTTTATCCAAGACAACAGCAAACTGCAGGATGGTAAGTAAGAACTCTGCAACCTTATTTTTACTGCCCATAATGAGTTGTGTTAGATGACAATGTCTGAATCTTTTTCCTTCGTTCCCAAAGCAGTTTACTCAAGATTACCTCTCAAACTACATGATTGGTGGCATGCAAAGGTTAAAGTATTTCTACCAGAACATGATGATTATCTAGATGTTTTCATGAAGACCATGAAGGATGGGCGGTCGGCCATCACAAGGGGTTGGACTAGAGTCGTGTGTGCCTTCTGCATGGAGGAGGGCACTGATGTCTACTACGCAACTTTATTCTTGTAGACTCGTGTTGGGCCTCCAAGCATAGAGTTTGTAGGACGGTAGCAATTTTCCCTCAAGTGGATAACCTAAGGTTATCAATCCATGGGAGGCGTAGGATGAAGATGGTCTCTTTCAAACAACCCTGCAACCAAATAATAAAAATTCTCTTGTGTCCCCAACACACCAAATACAATGGTAATTTGTATAGGTGCACTAGTTCGGCGAAGAGATGCTGATACAAGTGTAATATGGATAGTAGATATTGATTTTTGTAATAATAACAATAAAAAATAGAAAGGTAGCAATTGATAAAAGGGAGCACAAGCGGTATTGCAATGCTTGAAAATGAGGCCTAGGGTCCGTACTTTCACAAGTGCAATCTCTCAACAATGCTAATCTAATTGGATCATATAACCATCCCTCAACGTGCGATGAAGAATTGGTACCTCTTGAGCTTGCATTGGTTTTTCCCTTGAAGAGGAAATGGTGATGCAACAAAGGAGCGTAAGTATTTCCCTCAGATTCGATAACCAAGGTATCAATCCAGTAGGAGACTATGCAACAAGCCACAGAATACATGCACAAACAAACACCAACTTGCAACCAATGCGACAAAGGGGTTGTCAATCCCTTGGCGGCTATTCGCAAAGTGAGATTCGATAGAGATGGATAAATAGTAAAGTAATATTTTTGGTATTTTTGGTTTATAGAACGGAAAGTAAAAGATTGCAAAGTAAGGGAACGGTGACCAAAATTAGCAAGTTGACGGGAAACTAATATGATCTAAAATAGACCTGGGGGCCATAGGTTTCACTAGAGGCTTCTCTCAAGATAGAAATTATTACGATGGGTGAACAAATTACTACCGAGAAATTGATAGAAAAGCACAAAGTTATGACAATATCTAAGGAAATGATCATGAATATAGGCATCATGTCCGTGTCAAGTAGATCAAAATTATTCTGCATCTACTACTATTACTCCACACATCGACCGACTCCTGCCTGCATCTAGAGTATTAAGTTCATAAGAACAAAGTAATTCATTAAGCAAGATGACATGATGTAGCGGGATTAACTCAAGCAATATGATGAAAACCCCATCTTGTTATCCTCGATGTCACCAATACAATACGTGCCTTGCTGCCCCTACTGTCACTGGGAAAGGACACCGCAAGATTGAACCCAAAGCTAAGCACTTCTCCCATTGCAAGAAAAACCAATCTAGTTGTGCAAACCAAATCGATAGTTTGAAGAGACTTGCAAAGATATCAAATCATGCATATAAGAATTCATATGAGATTCAAATAATATTCATAGATAAGCTGATCATAAATCCACAATTCATCGAATCTCGGCAAACATACCGCAAAGGAGTATTACATCGAATAGATCTCCAAGAACATCGAGGAGAACTTTGTATTGAGAATTAAAGAGAGAGAAGAAGCCATCTAGCTACTAGCTATGGACCCGTAGGTTTGAAGTAAACTACTCATGCTTCATCGGAGAGGCAATGGTGTTGATGTAGAAGCCCTCCGTGATTGATTCCCCCTCCGGCAGGATGCTGGAAAAGGCCCCAAGATGGGATCTCACAGGTACAGAAGGTTGCGGCGGTGGAAAAGTGGTTTCGTGGCTTCCCTGGATGTTTTTGGGGTATAAGAGTATATATAGGCGAAAGAATTAGGTCAGGGGAGCTATGATGGGCCCACAATGTCGAGGGGGCACGCCCCACCCCCTGGGCCCGCCCTCCACCCTTGTGGCCGCCTCGAGGCTCCTCTTACTTGTACTCCAAGTCTCCTGGGTGTCTTCTGGTCCAAGAAAAAACATGGAGAAAGTTTTATTCTGTTTGGTATTCCTTTTCTATGAAACTCTAAAACAATGAAAAAACAGAAACTGGCACTGGCACTGGGCTCTAGGTTAATAGGTTAGTGCCAAAAATCATATAAAATAGCATATTAATGCATATAAAACATCCAAAACAGATAATGTAATAGCATGGAAACAATCAAAAAATATAGATACGTTGGAGACGTATCAAGCATCCCCAAGCTTAATTCCTTCTCGTCCTCGAGTAAGTAATGATAAAAACAGAATTTTTGATGTGGAATTCTACCTAACATATTTATCCATGTAATTCTCTTTATTGTGGCATGAATGTTCAGATCCTTAAGATACAAAACAAGAGTTCAGTATTGACATAAAAACAATAATACTTCAAGCATACTAACAAAATAATTATGTCTTCTCAAAATAACATGGCCAAAGAAAGCTTATCCCTACAAAATCATATAGTGTGGCTATGCTCCATCTTCATCACACAAAATATTCAAATCATGCACAACCTCGATGACAAGCCAAGCAACTTTTTCATACGTTTGACGTTCTCAAACCTTTTCAACTTTCACGCAATACATGAGCATGAGCCATGGACATAGCACTATAGGTGGAATAGACGGTGGTTGTGGAGAAGAAAAAAAGAAGGAGATAGTCTTACATCAACTAGGTGTATCAACGGGATATGGAGATGCCCATCAATAGATATCAATGTGAATGAGTAGGGATTTCCATGCAACGGATGCACTAGAGCTATAAGTTTATGAAAGCTCAAAAAAGAAAACTAAGTGGGTGTGCATCCAACTTGCTTGCTCATGAAGACCTAGGGCGTTTGAGGAAGCCCATCGTTGGAATATACAAGCCAAGTTCTATAATGAAAAATTCCCACTAGTATATGAAAGTGATGTCATAGGAGACTCTCTATCATGAAGATCATGGAGCTACTTTGAAGCACAAGTGTGGAAAAAGTATAGTAACATCGTCCCTTCTCTCTTTTTCTCTTTTTTGGGGGCCTTCTCTTTTTTTATTTGGCCTTTCTCTTTTTTCCTCACATGGGACAATGATCTAATAATGAAAATCATCACACTTCTAATTACTTACAACTCAAGAATTACAACTCGATACTAGAACAAAAATATGACTCTATGTGAATGCCTCCGGCGGTGTAGCGGGATGTGCAATGAATCAAGAGTGGCATGTATAAAAAATGATGAATGGTCGCTTTGCCACAAATACGATGTCAACTACATGATCATGCAAAGAAATATGACAATGATGATGCGTGTCATAATAAACGGAATGGTGGAAAGTTGAATGGCAATATATCTCGGAATGGCTATGGAAATGCCATAATAGGTAGGTATGGTGCCTGTTTTGATGAAGGATATGTGGTGGGTTTATGGTACCGGCGAAAGTTGCGCGGCACTAGAGAGGCTAGCAATGGTGGAAAGGTGAGAGTGCGTATGAACCATGGACTCAACATTAGTCATAAAGAACTCACATACTTATTGCAAAAATCTATTAGTCATCAAAACAAAGTACTACGCGCATGCTCCTAGGGGGATAGATTGGTAGGAAAAGACCATCGCTCGTCCCCGACCGCCACTCATAAGGAAGACAATCAAAAACATCTCATGCTCCAACTTTGTTACATAATGTTTCACCATACGTGCATGCTACGGGACTCACAAACCTTAACACAAGTATTTCTCAAATTCACAACTACTCACTTGCATGCCTCTAATATCTCCATCTTCATATCTCAAAACAATCATAAGGAATCAAACTTCTCATAGTATTCAATGCACTTTATATGAAAGTTTTATTATATCTCTCTTAGATGTCTATCATATTAGGACTAATTTTATAACCAAAGAAAATTACCATGCTATTTAGAGACTCTAAAAATGATATAAGTGAAGTACGAGAGTTCATCAATTTCTATAAAATAAAACCACCACCGTGCTCTAAAAAGATATAAGTGAAGTACTAGAGCAAATTTGCCTAGCTCAAAAAATATAAGTGAAGCACGTAGAGCATTCTAATAAATCATGATTCATGCATGTCTCTCTCAAAATGTGTGTACAACAAGGATGATTGTGGAAAACTAAAAAGCAAACACTCAAATCATACAAGATGCTCCAAGAAAAACACATATCATGTGGTGAATAAAAATATAGACTCAAGTAAAGTTACTGATAGACGAAGACGAAAAGAGGGGATGCCTTCCCGGGGCATCCCCAAGCTTAGGCTTTTTGAAATCCTTGAATATTACCTTGGGGTGCCTTGGGCATCCCAAAGCTTAGGCTCTTGCCACTCCTTATTCCATAGTCCATCAAATCCTTACCCAAAACTTGAAAACTTCACAACACAAAACTCCAACAGAAAATCTCGTAAGCTCCGTTAGTATAAGAAAATAAATCATCACTTTTGGTACTGTTGTGAGCTCATTATTTATTTATATTGGTGTAATATCTACTGTATTCCAACTTTTCCATGGTTCATACCCCCCGATACTAGCCATAGATGCATCAAAATAATCAAACAACACACGAAAAACACAATCTGTCAAAAACTGAACAGTCTGTAGCAATCTGGAGATGTCGAATACTTCTATAAATCGAAAATTTCTGAGAAATTAGGAAGTCCTAGACAATTTTTTTATTAATCCTCTGCAAAAAAGAATCAGTATTTTATTGCACTTCTGTAAAAAATGAAAACTAATCTCCTCGGCGCAAAAGTTTTGTTTTTCAGCAGGATCAAATAAACTATCACCGTAAGTTATCCCAAAGGTCTTACTTGTCACAAACACTAATTAAAACATAAACCACATCTAACCAGAGGCTAAATGAATTGTTTATTGCAAAACAGAACCTAAAAAGCAAAAATAAAAATGAAATTGGGTTGCCACCCAACAAGCGCTATTGTTTAATGCCCTTAGCTAGGCACTAATAATTCTAATGATGCTCACATAATATATAGCAATCGAAACACAAAGAGAGCATCATAAAACATGTGACAAACAAGTTTAATTCTAACATGCTTCCTATGCATAGGGATTTTATAAGCAAACAAATTATCAACACAAGCAAAAACTACCATATGCAAGGAAGAAGAAAGAAACAATAGCTATCTCAACATAATGAGAGGTAATTTTGTAACATGAAAATTTTTACAACCATATATTCCTCTCTCATAATAATTACATGTGTGATCATATTCAAATTCAACAATATAAGTATCACATAAAATATTCTCTTCATGATCGACATGCATGCAAAGTTGGCACTCTTCCGAAATAGTGGGATTATCATAAAATAAAGTCATGACCTCTCTGAACCCACTTTAAGTATTATTGCAAACATTATTATCAATCTCATATTCATCATAGGGCTTAACTAAATTTTCAAGATTATAAGAAGAATCACACCAATCATGATCGTTGCAACAAGTAGGGGTCATAGCAAAACAAGCATCCCCAAGCTTAGGGTTTTGCATATTATTATCACAATTGACATTAATAGAATTTATAATAATATCATTGCAATCATGCTTTTTATTCAAGGAGCTATCATGAATCACTTCATAAATTTCTTCTTTTAACACTTCATCACAATTTTCAGATTAATGAATTTTAAGCAAAACCTCATAAAGATAATCTAATGCACTCAACTCACAAGCAATAGGTTCATCATAATTGGATCTCTTAAAAAGATTAGCAAGTGCATGAGGATCTATATCAATAGATTTTTAGCAAGCGAAGATGCAAGAAAATAGAAGGCACATGGCAACACAAGCAAAGATAGCAAATGAGCAAAAAGGCATATAGAAAGAAGGGCGAGAAAAGGCAAATCTTTTTGAAAATCGTTTTAGAAGTGGGGGAGAGGAAAACGAGAGGTGAATGGCGAATAATGTACTGCGAGAGATGAGAGTTTATGATGGGTACTTGGTATGTCTTGGCTTGGTGTAGATCTCCCCGGCAACAGCGCTAGAAACACTTCTTGCAACCTCTTGAGCTTGCGTTGGTTTTTCCCTTGAAGAGGAAAGGGTGATGCAGCAAAGGAGCGTAAGTATTTCCCTCAATTTTGAGAACCAAAGTATCAATCCAATAGGAGACTACACAACAAGCCACCGAATACATGCACAAACAAACACCAACTTGCAACCAATGTGACAAAGGGGTCGTCAATCCCTTCATGGTTATTCGCAAAGTGAGATCTGATAGAGATGGATAGACGGTAAAGTAATATTTTTGGTATTTTTGGTTTATGGAACGGAAAGTAAAAGACTACAAAGTAAGGGAACAGCGACAAAAATTAGCAAGTTGACAGGAAACTAATATGATGTAAAATAGACCGGGGGCCATATGTTTCACTAGAGGCTTTTCTCAAGATAGAAATTATTACAGTGGGTGAACAAATTAATGTCGAGCAATTGATAGAAAAGCGCAAAGTTATGACAATATCTAAGGCAATGATCATGAATATAGGCACCACGTCCGTGTCAAGTAGATCAAAATGATTCTGCATCTACTACTATTACTCCACACATCGACCGAATCCTGCCTGCATCTAGATTATTAAGTTCATAATAACAGAGTAAGGCATTAAGCAAAATGACATGATGTAGAGGGATTAGGTCAAGCAATATGATCAAAACCCCATCTTGTTATCCTCGATGGCAATAATACAATACGTGCCTTGCTGCCCCTACTGTCACTGGGAAAGGACACCGCAAGATTAAACCCAAAGCTAAGCACTTCTCCCATTGCAAGAAAAACCAATCTAGTTGGCCAAACCAAATCGATAGTTCAAAGGGACTTGCAAAGATATCAAATCATGCATATAAGAATTCAGAGGAGATTCAAATAATATTCATAGATAAGCTGATATTAAATCCACAATTCATCAGATCTCGGCAAACACATCGCAAAAAGAGTATTACGTCGAATAGATCTCCAAGAACATCAAGGAGAACTTTGTATTGAGAATCAAAGAGAGAGAGAAGAAGCCATCTAGCTACTAGCTATGGAGCCGTAGGTCTAAAGTAAACTACTCATGCTTCATCATAGAGGCAATGGTGTTGATGTAGAAGCCCTCCGTGATCGATTCCCCCTTCGGCAGGATGCCAGAAAAGGCCCCAAGATGGGATCTCACGGGTACATAAGGTTGCGGCGGTGGAAAAGTGGTTCTGTGGCTCCCCTCGATGTTTTTGGGGTATAAGAGTATATATAGGTGAAAGAATTAGGTCAGAGGAGTTACGAGGGGACCACAAGGTTGGGGGGCGCGCCCTCCACCCTTGTGGCCGCCTCGAGGCTCCTCTGACTTGTACTCCAAGTCTCCTAGGTGTCTTCTGGTCCAAGAAAATCATGGCGAAAGTTATATTCCGTTTGGTATTCGTTTTCCGCGAAACTCTAAAGGAAAAAAACAGAAACTGGCCCTGGGCTCTAGGTTAATAGGTTAGTCCCAAAAATCATATAAAATAGCATATTAATGCATATAAAACATCCAAAACAGATAATATAATAGCATGGAACAATAAAAAATTATAGATGCGTTGGATATGTATCAAGAATCACTCCAAAGTTCCTATCTAGCGGGGAACATAAGAACAAATTGTTTGTAGCTATTCTTTCTGATTGATCTATCCTAGAGTTCTTACTAAAATAACACCAAGTTATTCTTTCTGATCGATCTATCAAGAGATTGTACTAAAATAACACTAAGTTATTCTTTCCGATCGACCTATCAAGAGTTCGTACTAAAATAACACCAAAACAAATTCAGATTCATAATACTCAATCAAACACAAAGAACCTCAAAGAGTGCCCCAAGATTTCTACCGGAGAAACAAAAGACGAGAACGTGCATCAACCACCATGCATAGATTACCCCAATGTCACCTCGGAATCCGCGAGTTGAGTGCCAAAACACATATCAAGTGAATCAATATGATATCCCACTATCACCATGGGTACTCATAGCAAGACATACATCAAGTTCTCTCAAATCTATAAAAGTATTCAATCTGATAAAACAAAATCTCAAAGGGAAAACTCAATTCACCACAACAAGATAGAGAGGGGAAAACACCATATGATTCGACTATATTACAAAAGCCCTCGATACATCCAGATTGTGAAATCTCAAGAACACGAGAGAGAGAGAGATTAAACACGTAGCTACTGGTAAAAACCCTCAGCACGAGGGTGGACTACTCCCTCCTCATTATGGTGGGCGCCAGGATAATGAAGATGGCCACCGGTGATGATTTCCCCCTCCGGCACAGTGTCGGAACGGGGTCTAGATTGGTTTTTTGTGGCTATAGAGGGTTGCGACGGCGAAACTTATGATCTAGGGTTTACCCCGGGGTTTTTCGAATATTTGGCAATTTATAGGGCGAAGAGGCGGTGTGGGAGGCCACCGAGGTGGGCACAACCCACCAGGGCGCGCCTGGGCCCCCAGGCATGCCCAGGTGGGTTGTGCCCCCACGGGGCACCCCTCTGGTACTTCCTTGGCCCATTGGTGGTCTTCTGGTCCAAAAAAATCTCTAAAAAGTTTCACTATGTTTGGCTAAGTTTGGTATTGCTTTTTTGCGATGTAAAAAACAAGAAAAAAACACCAACTGGCACTAGGCACTATGTCAATAGGTTAGTCCCAAAAAATGATATAAAGTTGCTATAAAATGATTGTAAAACATCTAAGAATGATAATATAACAACATGAATACTTCATAAATTATAGATACGTTGGAGACGTATCAACACCCCCAAGCTTAATTCCTACTCGTCCTCGAGTAGGTAAATGATAAAATAAATAATTTATGAAGTGTGAATGCTAGGAAAGTGCATAAGTTTGATCAATGATAATTTCAATCACTTTTCCTAGC
Organism: Triticum aestivum; assembly: GCF_018294505.1. Lineage (NCBI taxonomy): Eukaryota > Viridiplantae > Streptophyta > Magnoliopsida > Poales > Poaceae > Triticum > Triticum aestivum. Next base: position 155,204,179 of record NC_057794.1, on the reverse strand, counting down.
ATCACAACATCAATTATTTCTGATAAAACTTCTCATGTTAAAGTAGCAACCAATTCACATGTTAAGGTTCAAACAATGAATTCTCTTGAAACTCAACAACCTATATTCTTAGTCACCAAACAATTGTAATTCAACTTATTCAACAGAGTCTAAGTAAGAGCTCCACATAATCAATCATCATATAGTCTTCCATGATTGCTACTACTCAAAGCATATTCTTATAACAAATGGCATCCATCAAACACAGAGAAAGATAGGGGCTTAATATTTTGCCTCCCAACTCATTTATCATAGAGATAATTGTCAACAATAATAAATCATGATCAAATATATTTGACTGGTCATATGTGGTTAGATCTTTCCCCACAACATGATGCTTGCGAACTAGAGAGTAATTGAGGTTGAAATGGGAATGCCTACTATTGTCTCTTGCATAAAAGTAAATACTAAAAAGTAAAAGATATGCCCTTCGCAGAGGGAAGCAGAGGTTGTCATGCGCTTTTTATTTGGATGCCCAAGCTCTTAATGCAAATGAACATTATGTTATATTGTCCCTTATGATAGCAACCTTTATTATGCAGTCCGTCACTTTTATTACTTTGCCATCGCAAGTTTGTACAATGCTCAATTTTCCCTTACTATAATAGATCAAACATATTTGGGAGCAGTTTTTATTGCTTTATGCACCGATGAAAACTTACTTGAGGGATCTTATTCAATCCATAGGTAGGTATGGTGGACACTCATCGCAAGAAACTGGGTCTAAGGGTTTCGGAATGCACAAGTAGTATCTCCACTTAGTACAAATTTTTGGCTAGCAAAAGATCCTATGCAAACACCACATGCTGGAGGATCCATAACAATATAACTTCTATGCAAATATACACAACCATAACTCATTACGTTGTCTTCCTTGTCCAACTTCAACTAATTTGCTCAAGTTTGAAAATAATTAATGGGTATTCACAATCATAGAAGATGTCCAAGATAATATATTTGTTTGTGAAAGTTCTCTTCCTTATACTAATCACTCATGAATTGCTTGTATGACCAATATTGTGATTATCAAGCTTCAAAGGATTTCACTTTTTAAAACCAACATGAAGCTACTACTAGGCATGATATGAGCATATAATTTCAACTTCATTATATTCAATTCATTCAACAATTTACTCATAGGATATAAGTAAGCACAAGAGTAATTGACAAGCTACTCCAAAAAGATCAAATGAGTAGTTAAGTAAATGGGTGGCTATTTGGGGACTCTCTTTTATTTAAAAACGTTCAGATCTAAGTATGTTATTAAAACAACAAGTTAAACAATATAAAATGAAATTCTAAGAATGGCACACATCATGTGAAGAAGCAAAAACTTAGGCTCAACCGAGGCTAACCGATAATTGTTAATGAAGAAAAGTGGGATGCCTACCGGGGCATCCCCAAGCTTAGATATTTGATACTTCTTGGAATATTAACTTGGGATGCCTTGGGCATCCCCAAGCTTCAGCTCTTGTGTCTTCTTCATTCTTCTCATAAAACGGCTTCCCTAATTCTTAAAAACTTCAACCACTCAAAATTTAACAAGAACTCGTAAGATACGTTAGTATAAATCAATGCAACACCTTATCATTCTCTACTGTAGCAAATCACTAAAATTATAACTTAAAATTGCATACTAAATGCCTCTGCATATTTAATATTCCTATCCTCAAATAGAATTCTTAAGCCAGCAAACATATGCAAACAATGCAACCATAACGGCAATCTGCCAAAACAGTATAGTCTGTAAAGAACACAAGAAAATGAATACTTCTTTAACTCCAAAAATTCTGAAAATTTAACACGCTGTAGAAAAGTTATCAGAGCTTATATTGCAAAAGGTTTGAGCATTTTATCACATTCTTACTTTTCTAGGGAATTTTTGCAACAACGATAAACTTTCTATTTTGAAACAGCAACATATAGAATTGCAAAATAAGCATGTCAAAAGGCTATACTTGACATTTTTATTGAAGTAAAAGATGCAAAACATTATTATAAATAACAGCAATAAAATACTAACAAAATAAAATGACTCTCCAAGCAAAACTCATATCATGTGACGAGCGAAATATAGCCTCAAGTAAGGTTACCGATAATGTTGGAGACGAAAGAGGGGATGCCTTCCGGGGAATCCCCAAGCTTAGTTGCTTGGATCTTCCTTGAATATTAACTTCGGGTGGCTTTGGAATCCCCAAGCATAGGGTATTGTCCCTCCTTATTCTCCTCATATTGATATCTCACCCAAAACTTGAAAACTTCAGTCACACAAAACTTAACGGAACTTTGAGAGATAGGTTAGTATGATAAAGAAAATCATTCATTTTGGTACTCACAAAGACAAGATTCATAATTGTTCTCACAAAATTCCTACTGTACTGCTACCTCTTGAGCATGTGTTGGTTTTCCCTTGAAGAGGAAAGGGTGATGCAGCAAAGTAGCGTAAGTATTTCCCTTAGTTTTTGAGAAGCAAGGTATCAATCCAGTAGGAGACTACACGCAAGTCACCTAGTACCTGCACAAACAAACAAGAACCTCGCAACCAATGTGATAAAGTGGTTGTCAATCCCTTCACGGTGACTTACGAAAGTGAGATCTGATAGAGATGATAAGATAAATATTTTTGTGGTATAAATTGCAAAATAAAGATTGCAAAACAAATAGAAAACTAGAATTGTAGATTGGAAACTTATATGATGTAAAGTAGACCCCGGGGCCATAGGTTTCACTAGTGGATTCTCTCAAGATAGCATGTATTACGGTGGGTGAACAAATTACTGCCGAGCAATTGATAGAAAAGCGCATACTTATGATGATATCTAAGGCAATGATCATGAATATAGGCATCACGTCCGTGTCAAGTAGACCGAAACGATTCGACATCTACTACTATTACTCCACACATCGACCGCTGTCCAGCATGCATTTAGATTATTAAGTTCATAAGAACGGAGTAATGCATTAGGCAAGATGACATGATGTAGAGGGATAAACTCAAGAAATATGATATAAACCCCATCTTTTTATCCTCGAGGGCAACAATACAATACGTGTCGTTTCCCTTTCTATCACTGGGATCGAGCACCGCAAGATTGAACCCAAAGCTAAGCACTTCTCCCATTGCAAGAAAGATCAATCTAGTAGGCCAAACTAAATCGATAATTCGAAGAGACTTGCAAAGATATCAAATCATGCATGTAAGAATTTAGAGAAGATTCAAATAATATTCATAGATAATCAAGTTCATAAACCCACAATTCATCGGATCTCGGCAAACACACCGCAAAAAGAGTTACATCGAATAGATCTCCAAGAAGATCGAGGAGAACTTTGTATTGAGATCCAAAGAGAGAGAAGAAGCCATCTAGCTAATAACGATGGACCCGAAGGTCTGTGGTAATCTACTCACACATCATCGGAGAGGCTATGGTGTTGATGTAGAAGCCCTTCGTGATCGAATCCCCCTTCGGCAGATCGCCGGATAAGGCCCCAAGATGGGATCTCACGGGTACAGAAGGTTGCGGCGGTGGAAAAGGTGTTTCGTGGCTCTCCCCGAAGGTTTCAGGGTATAAGAGTGTATATAGGGGGAAGAAGTAGGTCGGTGGAGCTGCAAGGGGCCCACGAGGGTGGGGGACACGCCTGGCCCCCTTGGGCGCGCCCTCCTACCTCGTGGCTTCCTTGCTGCTTTCTTGACGTCCACTCCAAGTCTCCTAGATTGCGTTTGTTCCAAAAATGATCCTCGCGAAGGTTTCATTCCGTTTGGATTCCATTTGATATTCCTTCTCTGCGAAACACTGAAATAGGCAAAAAAAATAGCAATTTGCATTATGCTTTCGGTTAATAGGTTAGTCCCAAAAATAATATAAAAAGGTATAATAAAGCCCATTAAACATCCAAAACAGATAATATAATAGCATGGAACAATCAAAAATTATAGATACATTAGAGACATATCAAGCACCCCCAAGCTTTATTCCTGCTCGTCCTCGAGTAGGTAAATGATAAAAATAGAATTTTTGATGTGGAATGCTCCCTAACATAATTTTCAATGTAATTCTCTTATTGTGGCATGAATGTTCAGATCCAAAAGATTCAAGATAAAAGATTAATATTGACATAAAATTAGTAATACTTCAAGCATGCTAACCAAGCAATTATGTCTTATCAAAATAACATAGCCAAAGAAAGCTTATCCCTACAAAATCATATAGTTTGGCCATGCTTCATTTTCGTCACACAAAATGCTCCCATCATGCATAACCTTGATGACAAGTCGAGCAATTGGTTCATACTTTTAACGTGCTTCAGCCTTTTCAACCCTTACGCAATACATGAGCGCAACCCATGGATATAGCACTATAGGTGGAATAGCATATGATGATGGGGGTTATGTGAGAAGACAAAAAAGGAGAAAGTCTCACATTGACGCGGCTAATCAACGGGCTATGGAGATGCCCATCAATTGATGTCAATGCGAGGAGTAGGGATTGCCATGCAATGGATGCACTAGAGCTATAAGTGTATGAAAGCTCATCAAAAGAAACTAAGTGGGTGTGCATCCAACTTGCTTGCTCACGAAGACCTAGGGAATTTTGAGGAAGCCCATCATTGGAATATACAAGCCAAGTTCTATAATGAAAAATTCCCACTAGTATATGCAAGTGACAAAATAAGAAACTCTCTATCATGAAGACCATGGTGCTATTTTGAAGCACAAGTGTGGAAAAAGGATAGTAACATTGTCCCTTCTCTCTTTTTCTCTCATTTTTTGTTTGGGCTTCTTTGGCCTGTTTTTTTATTTGGGCTTCTTTGGTATCTTTTTTATTTCACTTTCCTCACATGGGACAATACTCTATTAATGATGATCATCACACTTTTATTTACTCATAACTCAATGTTACAACTCGATACTAGAACAAAAATATGACTCCATGTGAATGCCTCCGGTGGTGTACAGGGATATGCGATGAATCAAGAGCGACATGTATGAAAGAATTATGAAACTGGCTTTGCCACAAATACGATGTCAACTACATGATCATGCAAGGCAATATGACAATGATGGAGAGTGTCATAATAAACGAAACGGTGGAAAGTTGCATGGCAATATATCTCGGAATGGCTATCGAAATGCCATAATAGGTAGGTATGGTGGCTGTGTTGAGGAAGATATAAGGAGGCTTATGTGTGATAGAGCGTATCGTATCATGGGGTTTGGATTCACCGACAAAGTTTGCACCAACTCTCGAGGTGAGAAAGGGCAATGCACGGTACTGTAGAGGCTAGCAAATTGCGGAAAGGTAAGAGTGTGTATGATCCATGGACTCACATTAGTCATAAAGAACTCATATACTTATTGCAAAAGTTTATTAGCCCTTGAAGAAAAGTACTACTACGCATGCCCCTAGAGGGATAGATTGGAAGGAAAAGACCATCGCTTGTCCCCGACCGCCTCTCATAAGGAAAGCAGTGAAAGGACACCCCATGCTCAAATTTGTCACACAACATTTACCATACGTGCATGCTACGGGACTTGCCAACTTTAACACAAGTATTTCTCAATTTCACAATTGCCCAACTAGCATGACTCTAACATTACCACCTTTATATCTCAAAACATCTATCAAGAATCATAGTATTCAATGCACACTATATGAAAGTTTTTATCATACCCATCTTGAATGCCTATGATATTAGGACTAGTTTTATAGCCAAAGAAAATTACCATGCTGTTCTAAGAGACTCTCAAAATAATATAAGTGAAGCATTGAGAGATCAATAATTTCTACAAAATAAAACCACCACCGTGCTCTAAAAAAAATATAAGTGAAGCACTTGAGCAAAATTATCTAGCTCAAAAGATATAAGTGAAGCACATAGAGTATTCTAATAAATTCCGATTCATGTGTGTCTCTCCCAAAAGTTGTGTACAGCAAGGATGATTGTGGTAAACTAAAAAGCAAAGACTTAAATCAAACAAGACGCTCCAAGCAAAACGCATATCATGTGGTGAATAAAAATATAGCATGAAGTAAAGTTACCGATAGACGAAGATGAAAGAGGGGATGCCTTCCGGGGAATCCCCAAGCTTAGGCTTTTGGTTGTCCTTAAATTTTACCTTGGGGTGCCTTGGGCATCCCCAAGCTTAGGCTATTTCCACTCCTTATTCCATAATCCATCAAATCTTTACCGAAAAACTTGAAAACTTCACAACACAAAACTCAACAGAAAATCTCATGAGCTCTGTTAGTATAAGAAAACAAATCACCACTTTAAGGTACTGAAATGAACTCATTCTTTATTTATATTGGTGTCAAACCTACTTTATTCCAACTTCTCTATGGTTCATACCCCCCGATACTAGCCATAGATTCATCAATATAAGCAAACAACACACGAAAAATAGAATCCGTCAAAAACAGAACAGTCTGTAGTAATATGTAGGTTTAGAATACTTATGTAACTCCAAAAATTATACCAAATTAGGACGACCTGAATAATTTGTGTATTGATCTACTTCAGTTGGAATTGGTATTTTATCGCTCTCTGGTAAAAACTGAAAATTATTCTCGTGAGCGCATACTTTCTGTTTTTTTTTCCAGCAAGATCAAACAAAAATCATCCAAGAAGATCCTAAAGGCTTTACTTGGCACAAACACTAATTAAAGCATAAAAACACAATCATAATAGAGGATAGATTATTTATTTATTACTAAATAGGAACAAAAAGCAAGGAACAAAAATAAAATTGGGTTGCCTCCCAATAAGCGCTATCGTTTAACGCCCCTAGCTAGGCATAAAACCAAGAATATATCTAGGTATTGTCATCTTTGGTATGCAATCCATAAGTGGCTCTCATAATAGATTCATAAGGTAATTTAATTTTCTTCCAAGCAAAGTGTTTCATGCCTTTCCTTAATGGAAATTGGAATCTAATATTTCCTTCTTTCATATCAATAATTGCACCAATCGTTCTAAGGAAAGGTCTACCAAGAATAATAGGACAAGTAGGATTGCAATCTATATCAAGAACAATAAAATTTATGGGCACATAATTCCTATTTGCAACAATAAGAACATCATTATTTATTCCCATAGGTTTCTTAATGGTGGAACCTACAAGATGCAGATTTAAAGAACAATCATCAAATTCACGGAAACCTAGCACATCACACAAAGTTTTTGGAATCATTGAAACACTAGCACCTAAATCACATAAAGAATAGCTTTCATGATCTTTAATCTTAATTTTAATAGTAGGTTCCCACACATCATAAAGTTTTCTGGGGATAGAAACTTCTAATTCAAGTTTTTCTTCATAAGATTGCATTAAAGCATCAACGATATGTTTAGTGAAAGCTTTGTTTTGATCATAAGCATGAGGAGAATTTAGCAAGGATAGCAACATGGAAAAAAATCTATCAAAGACAAATTTTCATAATTAAATTCCTTGAAATCCAAAATAGTGGGTTCATTTCTATGTAAAGTTTTGACCTCTTCAATCCCACTTTTACCAATTTTTGCATCAAGATCTAAAAACTCTGAATCATTGGGACGCCTTCTAACCAAAGTTGACTCATCTCTAGTCCCATCTTTATCAAGATTCATATTGGCAAAAAAAATTTAATAGGCGACACACCAATCACTTTTAGATCTTGATCATTATTATCATGAAAACTAGAAGAACATGCTTTTACAAAGCAATCTTTTTTAGCACGCATCCTAGCGGTTCTTTCTTTGCACTCATCAATGGAAATTCTCATGGCTTTGAGAGACTCACTAATATCATGCTTAGGTGTAATAGATCTAAGTTTCAAAGAATCAACATCAAGAGAAATTCTATCCACATTCCTAGCCAACTCATCGATCTTAAGCAATTTTTCTTCAAGCAAAGAATTGAAATTATTTTGCGAATTCATAATATCTTTAACACTAGTATCAAAATCAGAGGGAATCTTATTTAAATTTCCATAAGAGTTGTTGTAGGAATTACCATAATTATTAGAGGAATTACTAGGGAACGACCTAGAATTAAAGTTTCCTCTATACACGTTGTTACCAAAATTGTTCCTACCAACAAAATTCACATCCATAGATTCATTATTATTATCAATCAAAGTAGACAAAGGCATATCATTAGGATCAGAAGAAACACTCTTATTAGCAAACAATTTCATAAGTTCATCTATCTTTCCACATGAACCTTTTTACTAGTAGATCTTTCGGTGTGCCATTGAGAATAATTAACCGTGATATTATCTAGGAGTTTAGTAGCTTCTCCTAAAGTGATTTCCATAAAAGTGCCTCCCATGGCCGAATCTAAAAGATTTCTAGAAGCAAAATTCAATCCAGCATAAATGTTTTGTATAATCATCCATAAATTCAAATCATGTGTCGGGTAATTACGTATCATTAATTTCATCGTCTCCCAAGCTTGTGCAACATGCTCATGATCAAGTTGCTTAAAATTCGTAATATCATTTCTAAGAGAGATGATCTTAGCGGGAGGAAAATACTTTGTCGGGGAAACTGATCCACGAACACCTATGGGGCCGGCGGACCGGGCCCCTTTCGGTTCGGCGGGGGGCGGAGGTCGCACGAAGAGCAGATCGAGGCGAGGCACACGAGCAGTTTACCCAGCTTCGGAGCTCTCCGGAGAGATAACACTCCTACTGCTGCTTGTCTGGTTGTATTATCTGGTGTTCTTGCTCTCCAAAGCGAGAGTGTGATGTTCTCTGGGCTACGAATGGATCGAAGCTGACTGTCCGAACCTACCAGCCGAACCCCCTCTATGTTGCGCATGGGCCTCCTTTTATATGATAAAGGGGTCACCGACAGGTGGCAACGCAGAGGAGGGTAAAAACGTAAAAAGCGAGGTAGTTGATACAGTTGCTTGTACAGTGCACCCTACCTAACCCTGACGGCAGGGGACAAGGGCATTAAATGCCCGTCTGAGTCGCCCGAACAGTGCAGAAAAGGACCGTTAGGGGCGCCACCGTTCGCCACGATGGTGATCTTGTCAGCTTCGCATGCCACTGCGCACTGCTGGCTACACAGCCTCCCGCCACGCGCACCCGGAGAGGCCCCCAGAGTGACACGTTGGTGGATGCGCTGGAGCGTGGACGCAGAGTGGCTGCCTGCCGCGGCAAGCACCTTGCCGCTGTCGTTATCTTGTCGGGTATGGAAGCTTGTCGCTCACCGGGCCTCGAGGTACCTTGGTTGGTCTTCCCGGCAAGCTCCTCTTGCCGGGGCCTTGCTGCCTTGCCGGAGCGAGTGGCGCGTCACGGCAAGTTCCTTGGAGTGCCTTGGTTGCCCTTCCCGGCAAGCTCCTCTTGCCGGGGTCTTGTCTCCTTAGCTTAAAAACTTTGTTCTTGGATGGCTCCAAGGGAACCTTGGGGGATCTTGGCGTTCGCCCGGCAAGCCTTTGCCGCGGGGTGCTGCAACTGCACGTGCACAAGTTCGGGGTACTAGGGTACCCCTATTCTAGTACACCGACAGGAGCCCCCGGGCCTAGGCCAGACACGGTACCGAGCGCTGTTGGGCCAGGCCCAAGACAGGGCACGGGCACATGCGGGCTGGGCCACGCCAAATCTTGTTCCGTATCCACCACACTCTCCCATAACGGCACGCGTTGAATGCGGCATCGTGGGAGAGATCGTGGGTGGTTGTTTAAGCGGAAGGCCGAAACGTCCGCCCCGTCCCTCTTTATAAGCAGAGGAAATAGGGGCAGTTCGTTCCCCCTTGCTGGTTGCTGCTACTCCTTCTTCACAAACTCCGCCGCTTCCCCCTTCTTCTCGAAGCCGAGAGAGCAGCGTTCAGCCCCCCCATTGCCACCAGCATCACCATGCCGTCGACCTTCCCCACCACCTCCGCCATGGCCCCGAAAGCCGACAAAGGAAAGGGCGTGAAGTCGGCCGAGGCGCAGCGGCTCACGGCGCTGCGGAATGAGTGGGCGATCTTCGCCCCCCAGCTCGGCATGCAGGAGCTGAGGGAGTACTTCTACCTCTTTTGGGCGACGGAGATGCGTGCGCATCCGCGCACGAGGGTACTCCCGGCCGCTGCCTCGGAGTCAGCTCCAAATGGGTACCCGTTCTTCCCACTATTCTTTTATTGCGGGCTCTGCCCGCCCTACTTGGAGTTCTTTTGTGACATTATGAACACATATGGCTTCCGCCTCCTTGACTTCACCCCCAATGCTGTCCTGACCATGGCAGTTTTCGCACACTTGTGCCAAAACTTTGTTGGAGTCCACCCTAGTGTAGCCCTTTTCCGCCATTACTTCATGCCTCAGGTACAGAGAGGAGAGCCGCTTGCCGGAGGGATTGCTTGGATCTCGAGAGTCGTCAAGAAGGATGCGTACTTGGAGGGTGAGCTCGGCAGCAAGTGGGAGGAGTGGAGAGCAGAGTGGTGTTGGATCATCGAGGAGGATCCGCAGCCCTTCACCGCCGTGCGCCAAACTCCAATAGTGCGCGGCAATGACTGGAGCAACGTGGCCCCGGAAGACGAGAGGCTGAAGATCGCCATCACTAGGATTCTTCGCCTCAGGCTTGCCGGGCTCACCGTAGGTGCTGTCGGGGCAGATTTCCTCCGCCGGCGCATTGCCCCCTGCAGGAGAGGAGGAGGCCCGCCTGGGAATTCAAGAATTCGGCGGACATCATGAGGCTGCGGCCGGGCCTCAACTACAACTTCACCGTCTTGGAGTTGGATGCAATGCTCTTGAAATTATTCAAACGCGACCCCCAGCACCCATTCACACTGCCGAGGGGCGTAGTTCCTTTGTGCAATAACTCTTCGCTTGACCGGATCCGTGCCATGATGCCGTTGTGCGATTCACACGGCATCGTCCCAACTTGGCAAGAGCCTGCGGATGACGTTGTGCGAGCGTTCTTCAACACCTTGGAGGAAGTGCCAGTCCGCGCCGACGAGCAGAAGAGCCTCACCCGTGACACCACCGACGAGGAGCTGCAACTCATCGCTACTAGGGCGGAAGAGGCTGCGGCCGCAGCTGCTGCGGGTGTGTTTGGGTTCACTGCGGAGGAGGCGGAGGCTGCAGAGGCGGCAAACCTTGCCGAGCGCGCGGAGTTCATGGGCGAAGAGGAGCCTGCCGGTTCTGAAGCCGAGTCGAGCGAGGCCGGCGAGGAGGAGGCTGAGCCTTCAGAGAGCTTGCTGCAGGCGGAGCCCCCAGCCCTGCCAAGGAGGCGCCTTCGCAGGGCCGGGGACACAGCGGGGCGGCAGCCGGCTCCACAGCCACCGAGCCGCACGACGCGCTCTACCGCGGCAAGCAATGTTGCTGCGGGAGCGCCTCACGCAACATCGGCAACTGGAGCGGGATCTTCCCGGGCCACCGCCACTGCCCCCGCCAAGCGAGCAACGGATCCTACTCCTCCACCTCGCCGCACCGGAGGAGGGCCGGACTTCGATCTTTCTGCACTCAGCTCCGACGAGGAGGAAGAAGAGTGAGTTTCTTTGGTGCCCTTATAATTCTTCACTCTTGCTGTTTATATCTTGTATCTGACTTGCTCCAATCTGGACTCTTTTCTTTTCAGAACACTGGCCCAGAGAGCGGCGAAGAGGGCCAAGGCCGCGGTGATCGTCATCGAGGATGACCCCATCGTGTCGGCAGGAGGTGGGTCCGAGACGACCTTGATGGACCCGGCAATCACCCCTCGGAGCAGCCCCCAGCGCAGCCCCCAGCGTAAGTTCATAGTTTAGCCTTCTGCTGTCGGGCGCGCTTGAGTGCTTTTCCTTTGTTGATATCTTGCTTGTTGACTTGTGCAGGAGCAGAGCAGCCTCATCAGGAGCGCCCGGAGGCCGATCCCGAAGTGCCACCTGCTTCGACTGCGCCGCCAAGGGAGGAGTCCCCGGCAAGGGGGGACTCTCCGGCAAGGGACGGCACTGCTGATCCTGCGGCGACCGAGGCCGCAACTGAAGATCTTGGCGCAGGTAATACACTTGCCCAAAAACTTTTCCTTTGGTCCTGCTTCTTCCGTTTTTCCTTTCTTGGATTTTTTTAATTGATTTTCCTCCCCTCTTCGTTCTTCAGACCCATCTTCGGTTGAGCCAATGGAGACAGAGGGCGCCGGCGAGGAAGGTGCTGGTGCTGATGTGACCGCCGGCGAGGAGGCCGCCGGGGCTGCTGCTGCGGAAACCGGCGAGGGGTCGGGCGATCGCACTGACGACCCTGAGGCCGCAGGAGCGCCAGGCGCTGCACCAACCGCCGAACCCTCTGCCGCTTCTGCGGAGCCGGGCTCCGAGGAGCCCCATTCCGGCGCCTATTTGAAGGCCGGCGACGACATCTTCATCAAGCTACCATGGGCGTCGAGCTCCAGGGCGCCGGTCGAGGGGGAGACTTTCGACGGGGAGGTGCTCGCCTCTGCTGGACTGTCATTGGTTGACGCGCCCGGCAGCAGCAGTGGCGAGCCTGAGGAGGAGCAGCTGCTGCGGAAGCTGCTGTCACTCTACCGCACCCGGCAAGCCAAGCTGGCTTCCCGGGAAGCGCTTGTCGCGAAGGCGGGAGTTGACATGGAGAAGCGCGCAGAGGAGCTCCGGGGACAAAATCAAGAAGCTATTCGATCCCTGGCGCAGGAGCAGGAGCGAGTAGACGAGGAGCGCACGACCTTTCTCCTCTAGAAGGCCGAGGCTGAGGAGGAACAAAGGCTTGCTGCCGAGAAGCAGTCCGCGCCGGAAGGCGAGCTAGTGCAGCGGAAGGCCCACCTCGACAGCTACGAAGAAGAGCTCGCCGAGCGTGAGCGAGCACTTGGCGGGGCGCTCAAGGAGGCAAAGGACGCCGCGGCAACTACAGAGGCCGCCAAGAAAGAGCTAGAGGAGAAGGTGGCGCAGCTGGAGGCCGATATTGGGAAGAGAGGCGAGGAGCTTGCCGCGCTCAAGCGTGAGCACGAGAAGGATGCTGCCGCCCATGGTGAGCTGCAAGGCCTTCTCGCTGAGAGGGGCAAAGAGCTCAGCGCCGCCAAGGATTCCAAAGCAGACATGGAGCTGAAGCTGGCCACGCTGACGCAGACGCTGGAGGCCGCCAAGGAGCGGGAGAAGACCTTGGCAGAGAAGGTCAAGGCTGACGCGGCGCTGCTGGAGAGCATTGCAGTTACCCAGAACTCATTCAGAGACATGGTGGAGCACTGGACCGAGGGCCTGGTGAACACTGCCGCCGTCATCAACGAGGAGCTGGCGCAGCTGGGGATGGATGACTTTGGGTATCCTTCCGACGAGAGCCTTCAACCCAGCGCCAAGCTCAGCCTATTCTTCAAGGGCGTGGCGACGACACTCCAGCGGCTCCGGGAGAGGATCCCGAAGCAGCTGGCCGACGAGTCGTGCAAAATCTGCGCCGGGGTTCTCCAGAAGGTGCTGATGAAGGTAGCCTTCCGCAATCCAGGCCTCAGGTTCACCAACGTCCTCAGGTCCTTGCCGCCCGACGCCGATCTAGATGCACTCAAGGCCCTTGTCACACCCATTGTGGACAAGGTGAGCGAGATCAAGCGAGTCGAGGGCGGACGCGTAGATTAGGCCGCCCATTTCTTCTTTTCCCTTGTCGCTGCTAGTCATGTTATGAGAACAGTTTGTTAGAGCTGCGACAAGTTATCTTTGTAATATAACTTTATTTCTGTTATCAATTGCAATGTTATTTCCTCTACTAGATTCCTTCCTTTGTATGTTTTCACCCTACGCTTCTAGGGAACTTGTCGGCGCAGGCGCCCGAGCCGCGAGCGCTGAGTGCGGAACTTCAGCAGCCTGCTGGCGGCGCTGCTTCCGACAAGAAACCTTGTCGCGACTAGATGCAGCACGCTTAAGCTGTTGAGCTGACTCGAAACAAAGTAAGGGCGCAACTAGCCACGAGTTGGTTCCTCCACGCACAGGTTTTCCATACAAAGCAGGGTCGTTCGAGGAAGATAACTCAAAAATTTAAAAAAGTGATCGCTCAAACTTTGGCAACTTAGCTTTTCTGTTATTTGCTTCCCGGTAAGGCAAGTCCTTGTTTGAACAACGCCTGGCCCACACCACAATCTTCTCCTTCCCCCCCGGCAAACTTGTGTGCGAGAGAACCTTCTTTTCCTTTAAAAGAAAAAGAAAGAAGAGAAAATAATAATATGGAGCTCTTCGGCTCGTTACTGCTTACCGGATGTAAGTGCTGCACAAAATGTCAGATAATCACATGCAAGAAAGGAACTAACGCATGAAATGGACAAGCTGTGCGGAGCACATGGGGTTTTACTTATGCACGGGATCTGCGCCCGGCTTTGTACAAATGATTACATGCAACAGCGGCAAGACTTGTACAAAAGGTGGTTGCCGGAACGGGTTCCGGCAACTGCGCCTTATGGGATAAATTTACGAAGATGTTCTATGTTCCAGGAGTTGCTCACTGGAATGCCATCTTCGGTCTCAAGGCGGACAGCGCCAGGCCTTGTGACTCGTCTCACCCGATAAGGGCCTTCCCACTTCGGCGTCAACTTGTTGGAATTCTTGGCGGATTGAACGCGCCGAAGAACAAGGTCGCCTTCCTCGAAGCTTCTGGCTTTAACTTTGCGGCTATGATAGCGGCGCAAAGCTTGCTGGTATCGAGCAGCTCGTACAGCAGCCTGAAGACGATCTTCCTCAAGGAGCAGCGCGTCGTCTTGCCGCAACTGTTCTTGCTCAAGCTCATCATAAGCGAGCACTCGAGGTGATCCGTATACGAGTTCCGTGGGGAGAACTGCCTCTGCTCCATAGACTAGAGCAAAAGGTGTCTGGCAAGTGGCTCGATTTGGCGTCGTTCTGATCGACCAAAGAACCACCGATAGCTCCTCGATCCAGTTCCTTCCGCACCTGTGCAGCCTGTCAAAAGTTCTGGTCTTGAGCCCGCGCAGCACTTCAGCATTTGCCCTCTCTGCTTGACCGTTGCTTCTCGGATGAGCAACAGAAGCGAAGCAGACCTTGGCGCCAAGGTCTTGGACGTACTGCATGAAGGTGCGGCTCGTGAATTGCGTGCCATTGTCGGTGATGATCCTGTTAGGGATCCCGAAACGGCAAACAATTGACCTGAAGAACTTGACTACTGACTGTGCTGTCACCTTCCTCACTGGCTGCACTTCCGGCCACTTTGTGAACTTGTCGATTGCGACGTACAAGTACTCAAAGCCCCCGACAGCTCGGGGGAAGGGGCCGATGATATTGAGCCCCCAGACCGAAAATGGCCAGGATAAAGGGATCGTCTGGAGAGCTTGAGCTGGCTGGTGTATCTGTTTGGAGTGGAACTGGCACGCTTCACACTTGGTTACTTGTGCAGTTGCATCCTAGAGGGTTGTCGGCCAAAAGAAACCTTACCGGAAAGCTTTGCCGGCAAGTGCTCTTGCGCCTATGTGGTGGCCACATATGCCTCCATGTATCTCTGCCAACAGCTTTTGTCCATCTTCCCGGCGAATACAATTCAATTTCACACCGTTGAGTCTTCTTCTGTACAGTATGCTATCGACAAACTGGTACATACTTGACTGCCGGGCTACTCGTTCCGCTTCTTCTTGTTCTTCGGGAAGTTCTCCTGTCTGAAGGAAGTGGACAATCTGCTGTGCCCATGCTGGAGCTTGTGGCTCGACAACAAGGACTAAAGGCGCATCTTCTGCTGTGGGAACATCTGCTTCCACGGCAAGGTTGTGGTCCTGCCGGAGCTTGATGTTCCCCGGCAAGCTTGCCGGAGCAAAACTTGTCGGGAGCGTCTGCTTCAACGGAACAAACCATAAGGCTTGCCGGAGCAGACTGCCCCTCAGCATCCTTGTTGTTGATCTTGGGGACTTTCTTGGCGGTGGCTTCGGGGAGCTCTGCCGGAAAGTAGTCACCAGAAACCAACTTCCTCTTCTTGCTTTGTCCAGTTGATGGTGTTACGGATGGTTGAGTCAACTTAAGCACAAAGATCCCTGGTTCCACAGGTAACTTTAGTGCGGCGCACTTTGACAGGCCATCAGCAATATCATTCTGAGCTCTTGGGATATGCTCCATTTGTAGGCCGTCAAAGTGCTCTTCTAGCTTCCTCAATTCATCGACATACGCTTCCATCAATGGACTCTGGTAGTTCTTGTTTACTTGTCGGACGACAAGGTATGAGTCGCCCCTGACAATGAGCTTCTTAATCCCAAGGTCTGCTGCGATTCTGAGACCGGCAAGTAATCCTTCATACTCTGCTATATTGTTGGTTGCTTGCTCTTTGGGAAAATGCATCTGGACTACGTACTTGAGGTGCTCTTCGGTGGGTGCGACAAGCAGCACACCTGCACCGGCACCTTGCAGCGAGAAGGCACCATCAAAGTACATCAGCCACTCTTTGCTTGCCTCTTTGACAGGGATGCATGTTTCTGGAATTTCTTCATCTGGGGTTGGCGTCCACTCTACTATGAACTCTGCCAATGCTCTGCTTTGGATAGTTGAGGTGCTCTCAAACTTGAGGCCAAAGATTGATAGTTCCAGCGCCCACTCGACAATCCTGCCTGTTGCTTCTAGATTTTGCAGTATCCTCTTCAGCGGAAAGCGAGTGACGACTGTGATCTCATGTGCTTGGAAGTAATGGCGCAGCTTTCTCGAGGCCATGAGGAGGCCGAAAAGCAACTTCTGCACACCAGAGTACCTTGATCTAGCCCCCTGCAGAAGAGAACTGACAAAGTAAACTGGGCGCTGCACCATTCTTCTTGGCATCTCATCATGCTCCTGCGCAAACCCATGTTTGTCGGGACCAGAGCTTGTCGGCGAAGCCCCCTGCTTGTCGCTGGATGGATCTGCCGTGGTTGCTGGCTCATCATCCGCCTCCCTCTCCGCCACTAACGCAGCACTAACCACTTGATTGGTTGCTGCTATATACAGCAGCAACTTCTCTTGCGGCTTAGGTGCGACAAGCGTTGGAGTGGAGGACAGGTATCTCTTCAAGTCCTGCAGCGCAGCCTCCGCTTCCGGAGTCCATTTCATTGGACCTGCCTTTTTCAAAATTTTGAAGAATGGCAGGGCGCGCTCAGCAGATCTAGAGATAAATCTGCTGAGAGCAGCTACGCAACCAGCAAGCCTTCGTACATCCTTGACGCGCTTTGGTGCTTCGATCTGATCAATGGCTTTGATCTTGTCGGGATTGGCTTCAATTCCCCGCTGAGACATGAAGAACCCGAGAAGCTTGCCGGAAGGGACTCCAAACACGCACTTCTCGGGGTTAAGCTTGAGGTTGATTTTGCCCAGGTTTGCAAATGTTTCGTCTAAATCTTGAATCAAGGTCGCCTTGCTCTTGCTCTTGACCACTATGTCATCCATGTAAGCTTCCACATTTCTGTGTATTTGTGGCTCAAAAGCATGGTGGACTACCCTTGCGAATGTCGAACCAACATTCTTCAAACCGAAAGGCATCCGTACGAAGCAGTACGTGCCACACGGGGTGATAAATGCGGTTTTCTCTTCATCTTCTTCTGCCATGAAGATCTGATGGTATCCTGAGTATGCATCAAGAAATGAAAGCAAATCACATCCGGCTGTGGAGTCGACAATCTGGTCAATATGCAGCAAGGGAAATGGGTCTTTGGGACAAGCTTTATTAACATCAGTGAAGTCAATACAAAGCCTTCATTTCCCGTTAGCCTTGCGCACAACAACAGGATTGGCCAACCACGTGGGATGGAGTACTCCTCTGACAAGGCCTGCTGCTTCCAACTTCTTGATTTCTTCTGCGATGAATTCTTGGCGCTCTATTGCCTGCTTCCGGACTCTCTGCTTGACGGGTCGCGCATGAGGACAGACAACAAGGTGGTGCTCAATCACTTTCCTGGGAACACCGGGGATATCAGACGGTTGCCACGCAAACACGTCGACATTCTCCCACAGGAAAGCAATGAGCGCGCTTTCCTATTTGGGGTCAAGAGTGGCGCTGATGGTGAAGGTACCACCAGTGCCATCCTCCTTGGCGGACACCTTTTTGGTCTCAGGTGGAGCTGCCATTGCTTTTTTACACTTGCCGGTGGAGCTCGATGGTGCGTCCTCGACGGTAGCGCAGCACTCCGAAGAGGTGCGCTTGCCGGAGTATGCATCAGAGCTCTTGCCGGACTTGGTCTTCTTCTTCCCCCCGGGAGCTTCAGCGGCAAGTGTCCTCCGTTCTGCTGCAGCTGCTGCTTCCCAGTAGATCTTGTCGGCACAGATAAGAGCATCCTTCTTGTCGCCAGGGACAGAGATGACACTTATTGGGCCTGGCATTTTCAGTATGTTGTATGCATAGTGAGAGGCTGCCATGAACTTGGCGAGTGCCGGACGGCCAAGGATTCCATTATAAGGTAATGGAATGTCGGCAAGGTCAAACGTGACCTTCTCAGTCCTAAAGTTCAGCTCACTGCCAAATGTTACCGGCAACATGATCTTTCCCTTTGGCTTGCTCCTTCCCGGGTTAATTCCTTGAAACGTGCCGGTCTCTTCGAGCTCGCTGTCAGGGATCTGGAGCTTCTGGAGCACCGCGGAGAAGATCAGGTTCAAGCCGGCCCCGCCGTCAACTAGCATCTTAGTGACCTTGAGGTTGCGGATTGTTGGTGAAACCAACATCGGCAAGCACCCGACCGCAGTTATGCGATCCGGGTGGTCCTCAATATCAAAGATGATAGGCGTGCCATACCATTTCAGAGGCTTGCATGACTCGACGGGTGGTTCTGCTGCATTAACTTCCCGCACCCACTGCTTGAGCTGGCGGTGCGAGGCATGCAGGGAAGCACCACCGTCAATGCACAGGACCTCTGTGGCTTTCTGGAACTCCTGCTCATCAGTCTCCTCATCATCCATATCTTCATCGTCGCCGTCATCTTCATCTTTGTCGCGGCCGCGAGGAGGTCTGTCTCCTTGCCGCTGCTTGGCCTTGCCGCGGCGTCCTCCTCGACCGGGACGTTTCTTGCCGGATCCACCAGCTCCTTCCTGGGCCTTCTCTTTGTCGCGCCGCTCGTATTCAGCTTTCTGTTGCTCAACAAGCTGCTCGACTCTCTTACAGTTCTGAAGATCATGGCCCTTGGTGCGGTGAATCTTGCAATACTGCTTGTTGGTGCCGTCCTGCTTGTCGGCGACCGCCACCTCCGCGGCAACCTCCTTGCCAGAGTCACCAGTTTTGGCTTCCTTGGTGCCGCCACTGTTGCCGGACTGCTCAACAACTAGCACTTCTTTGTCTTTCCTCCTTCTGTTGTTCCGCCGCCGGTTTCTTCTTGTCGGGGCAGCATCTTCGCTGTCAGATCCTCCTGCTCCTATATTTTCTCCGGGGAGTCTCCTCCCTTCCTCAGCACGCGCACACTTGTCGGCCAGTGCATATAACTCACTGACGTCCCTGATCTTGCACATCGCCATTTCCTCCCGCATCCTGCGGTTCCGCACGTTCTGATGGAACACGCTGATCACCGCGGCAGGGTGGACGTCTGGGATGTTGTGCTGCACGCTACTGAATCTCTGAATGTACTTGCGCAGGGGCTCTCCTTCCTTCTGGGTGAGCAAATGAAGATCACTCTCCTGGCCATGAGGCTTGTGTCCGCCGGTAAAGGCGCCGACAAACTGATGGCACAGATCAGCCCAAGAGGATATGGAGTTGTCCGGCAAGTGCATGAGCCAGGATCTGACATTGGGCTTGAGCACCAGCGGGAAGTAGTTGGCAAGGATCTTGTCATCTCGTCCCCCGGCAGCTTGCACCGCAATAGTGTAAATGCTGAGGAACTCTGACGGATGCGTCTTGCCGTCGTACTTCTCCGGTATGTCTGGCTTGAAGTTCTTTGTGCTGGGCCGCTGGACTTGCCGCAGCTCACGAGTGAACGCAGGACAACCTACCGCGTACGACAGATCGCCTGGTTCCCCTGGTGCATGCATGTCAACAGAGGGCCCAGCGCGCTTGTCGGATTGATGTCACGCTTCTCTTTGACGCTCGATGCGGGTTCAAGCGTCTTCTTGTTGTCGATCATGAAGAACTTGGCGCTGATCGTGACGAGCTCGTGGATCCGACGATGCAGTGGAGTCGCTGTCGAGGTGGATCCGGCGAGTCGGCGATCTTGGCCTTCGGTGCGGTGATTGCATGGTAGTTGCACCTCCGCCCGTTTCGTCGCCACCGGCTCGCGTCCGGCGGTCCTGCCGCGGCGGCGACGCGCTCGGCCGTCGTGGAGTGTCGCCGTTGGCGTAGCCGATGAGACTCTGAATGGTGGCCCTCCATTCATCGATCTTGTCCGACGTTGGAGGGTAATCTAGGAGAAGTTGAGCTCGCGCCAAAGCTTCTGCTGGAGTGGTGGGTGGCAGTGGTGGACGGCGCGAGGAGCGGGACGTGCTCGAACTTCTAACTATGTTAGAAGGAGCAGTATCCCGTCCAGGCGACCGTGCCCCGCTCGTGCCAGCACGCTGGCGTGCATGCTGGTCTTGAGCGCTCCAAGATCCACCAGCTTGGTCTTGGGCTATCATGCCTATGGCATTACTAGTGCCATGACGCTGTTGATCTTGCGCCTCCTGAGAGTGGCGTGGAACATGTACAGTCGCCGAGGTTTGTGCAACCTTGTTCTTGGATCTGGCGGCATCATGGGCTTCCTCGTCGACATCCTTTCTTCCGCCGGCGTCCATCCCACCACTCGTTTGCTCCAACGGTGGCGGAAGTGACGTGGATGGAGCGGCCGCCGCCGAAGTCTTCTTCTTCGGTGGCATGTTGATGAAGGGAATAAGGATCTAGCTCGTGTGAACGCCGGATCAGGTTCACGCAATCTCGACGCCCCCTACCTGGCACGCCAAAGATGTCGGGGAAACTGATCCACGAACACCTATGGGGCCGGCAGACCGGGCCCCTTTCGGTTCGGCGGGGGGCGGAGGTCGCATGAAGAGCAGATCGAGGCGAGGCACACGAGCAGTTTACCCAGCTTTGGAGCTCTCCGGAGAGATAACACTCCTACTGCTGCTTGTCTGGTTGTATTATCTGGTGTTCTTGCTCTCCAAAGCGAGAGTGTGATGTTCTCTGGGCTACAAATGGATCGAAGCTGACTGTCCGAACCTACCAGCCGAACCACCTCTACGTTGCGCATGGGCCTCCTTTTATATGATAAAGGGGTCACCGACAGGTGGCAACGCAGAGGAGGGTAAAAACGTAAAAAGCGAGGTAGTTGATACAGTTGCTTGTACAGTGCACCCTACCTAACCCTGACGGCAGGGGACAAGGGCATTAAATGCCCGTCTGAGTCGCCCGAACAGTGCAGAAAAGGACCGTTAGGGGCGCCACCGTTCGCCACGATGGTGATCTTGTCAGCTTCGCATGCCACTGCGCACTGCTGGCTGCACAGCCTCCCGCCACGCGCACCCAGAGAGGCCCCCAAAGCGACACGTTGGTGGATGTGCTGGAGCGTGGACGCAGAGTGGCCGCCTGCCGCGGCAAGCACCTTGCCGCTGTCGTTATCTTGTCGGGTCTGGAAGCTTGTCGCTCACCGGGCCTCGAGGTACCTTGGTTGGTCTTCCCGGCAAGCTCCTCGTGCCGGGGCCTTGCTGCCTTGCCGGAGCGAGTGGCGCGTCGCGGCAAGTTCCTTGGAGCGCCTTGGTTGGCCTTCCCGGCAAGCTCCTCTTGCCGGGGTATTGTCTCCTTAGCTTAAATACTTTGTTCTTGGATGGCTCCAAGGGAACCTTGGGGGATCTTGGCGTTCGCCCGGCAAGCCTTTGCCGTGGGGTGCTGCAACTGCCCGTGCACAAGTTCAGGGTACTAGGGTACCCCTATTCTAGTACACCGACATACTTAGAGATAAAAGCAACTTTGCACTTATTGCATGAATCATACAATTTTTAGGCAAAGAAGAGAACCAAGTTTTAGCACGATCTCTAAGCAAAAACGGAAATAGCTTCAATTTAACAATATCATTATCCACATCTTTCTTCTTTTTCATATGACACAAATTAACGAAGTTGTTTAGATGGGTAGCGGCATCTTCACTAGGAAGGCCAGAAAATTGATCTTTCATGACAAGATTCAACAAAGCGACATTAATTTCACAAGATTCAGCATCGGTAATTGGAGCAGTTGAAGTGCTAATAAAATCATTATTGTTGGTATTGGAAAAGTCACACAATTTAGTATTATCTTGAGCCATCGTGACAAACAATCAATCCAACACACAAGAAAACAAGAGGCAAGCAAAAAGATACGAACAAAAAAGGGCGAATAAAACAGCAAAGGTGAAGTGGGGGAGAGGAATACGAGAGGCAAATTGGCAAATAATGTAATGCAAGGGATAAGAGTTTGTGATGGGTACTTGCTATGTCTTGACTTGTGCGTAGATCTCCCCGGCAACGGTGCCAGAAATCCTACTTGCTACCTCTTGAGCATGAGTTGGTTTTCCCTTGAAGAGGAAATGGTGATGCAACAAAGTAGCGTAAGTATTTCCCTCAGTTTCTGAGAACCAATGTATCAATCCAGTAGGAGACTACACGCAAGTCACCTAGTACCTGCAAAAACGAACAAGAACCTCGCAACCAATGTGATAAAGGGGTTGTCAATCCCTTCAAGGTCACTTAGGAAAGTGAGATCTGATAGAGATGATAAGATAAATATTTTTGGTATTTTTGTGGTATAGACTGGAAATAAAGATTGCAAAATAAATAGTAAACTAGAATTGTAGACTGGAAACTTATATGATGTAAAGTAGACCCGGGGGCCATAGGTTTCACTAGTGGCTTCTCTCAAGATAGCATGTATTACGGTGGGTGAACAAATTACTGCCGAGCAATTGATAGAAAAGCGCATAGTTATGATGATATCTAAGGCAATGATCATGAATATAGGCATCACGTCCATGTCAAGTAGACCGAAATGATTCGACATCTACTACTATTACTCCACACATCGACCGCTGTCCAGCATGCATCTAGATTATTAAGTTCATAAGAACGGAGTAACGCATTAGGCAAGATGACATGATGTAGAGGGATAAACTCAAGCAATATGATATAACTAGTATACATGTACGTGCAAATGCACGCATTGACTTCCCTCGTCCCACCGATTGGTGCATTGCACAACAACCAGCTCAAAACTCCGTTTCAAATCCCTCTGCGATGACGCGATTAGTACGCGCGCTACCGATGCTTATGGACCATCTGCCAAGGCGGCTGAGACAGCCAGCTACGCGCACGGATGGACGACAACAGCAACAAGCATGTGGATTTCTCCAGCATTGACATCTGTGGATGGTTCCAGAGAACAACAGTAGCTTCGCTGGTACTGTAGGTAGAACTGTAGGAGCGAACCCTAGCATTTCCAACCATTGGATGGACTCTATCAATGGTTCAGGTTGCTTCCTAGTCATGAGATTCAAAATTTCAAAACTGGTACACTATGTAGTAGTATAGATAAACCCCATCTTTTTATCCTCGATGGCAACAATACAATATGTGTTGTTTCCCTTTCTATCACTGGGATTGAGCACCGCAAGATTGAACCCAAAGCTAAGCACTTCTCCCATTGCAAGAAAGATCAATCTAGTAGGCCAAACTAAATCGATAATTCGAAGAGACTTGCAAAGATATCAAATCATGCATATAAGAATTCAGAGAAAAGTCAAATAATATTCACAGACAATCAAGTTCATAAACCCACAATTCATCGGATCTCGACAAACACACCGCAAAAAGAGTTACATCGAATAGATCTCCAAGAAGATCGAGGAGAACTTTGTATTGAGATCCAAAGAGAGAGAAGAAGCCATCTAGCTAATAACTATGGACCCGAAGGTCTATGGTAAACTAGTCACACATCATCGGAGAGGCTATGGTGTTGATGTAGAAGCCCTCCGTGATCGAATCCCCCTTTGGCAGACCGCTGGAAAAGGCCCCAAGATGGGATCTCACGGGTACAGAAGGTTGCGGCGGTGGAAAAGGTGTTTCGTGGCTCTCATCGAAGGTTGAAGGGTATAAGAGTATATATAGGCGAAGAAGTAGGTCGGTGGGGCTGCGAGGGGCCCACGAGGGTGGGGGCGGGACTGGCCCCCCTGGGCATGCCCTCCTGCCTCGTGGCTTCCTTGCTGCTTTCTTGACATCCACTCCAAGTCTCCTGGATTGCATTTGTTCCAAAAACGATCCTCGCGAAGGTTTCATTCCGATTGGATTCTGTTTGATATTCCTTTTCTGCGAAACACTTAAATAGGAAAAAAATAGCAATTTGCACTGGGCTTTCGGTTAATAGGTTAGTCCCAAAAATAATATAAAAAGGTATAATAAAGCCCATTAAACATCCAAAACAGATAATATAATAGCATGGAACAATCAAAAATTATAGATACATTGGAGACGTATCATGTACCTTATCATTTCCACAATTTATATTGAGCAATATAAGCCATAGAAACTAGGAAACAAGCAAACTATGCATTGAAAACAGTATATGTCAAAAACAGAACACTCTGTAATGATCTGGACAACAACCATAGTTCTGCTACTCCAAAAATTCGGAAAAATTAGGACAACCTAGGAAATTTGTTTATCAATCTTGTGCAAAGAGAACCAGGATTTTATGACGCTTCCGCAAAAAATGAAAATTATTTTACTAGGCGCAAAAGTTTGTGTTTTTCAGCAAGATTAAATCAACTATGACCATAGACTAGCCCAAAGTTCTTACTTGGCACTTTATTGAAACGAAAGCTATAAAACATGATTAATACAGTAGACTAATCATGTGAACACACAAAAATAGTAGGTAAAAGTGTTGGGTTGTCTCCCAACAAGCGCTTTTCTTTAATGCCATTTTAGCTAGGCATGATGATTTCAATGATGCTCACATAAAAGATAAGTATTGAAACATAAAGAGAGCATCATGAATCACATGGCAAGCACATTTAAGTCTAACCCACTTCCTATGCATAGGGATTTTGTGAGCAAACAATTTATGGGAGCAAGAATCAACTAGCATAGTAAGGCAAAACAAGTGCAACTTCAAAACTTTCAACATAAAGAGAGGAAACTTGATATTATTGAGATGTGTAGAAGCATAAGTTCCTCCCTCATTGTAATTTTCAATAGCATAATGAATGAATTTAACAATATACCTATCACATAAATCATTCTTTTCATGATCTACACGCATAGAAAATTTATTACTCTCCACATGACCAAAATTATTCACATGAATAATGGTGGGAGCAAACTCAACAAAATAACTATCATGGGATTGAAAATAAGAATTATGATGACAAGTTTCATGCTTATAATTATTCTCTATAACATATATGTCATCACCATAATCATCATAGATAGCAACTTTGTTGTCACAATCAATTGAAACCTCTTCCAAAATAGTGGATTCATCACTAAATAAAGTCACGACCTCTCCAAATCCACTTTCATCAATATAATCATCATAAATAGGAGGCATGCTATTGTTATAACAAATTTGGACACCAAATCTTGGGGGACTAAAAATATGATTTTCATCAAACATAGCATCCCCAAGTGTAACATCCCAATTTTCCTAAATTTGTATGTTATTAGATCATTCATATGCATCTCATATTTTCCATGCATTATTTGTCTTTCTGCAATATTTGAATCATTATGCAACTAAAGGCAATTTATTGGAGCGGAGATAACATGACTTCTCCCCTGTTTTAAAAATATTCATAATGTGCAGAATATTATTTCCGGTTCGTTTGATTTGTTCTGGTATTTTTATTATTCTTCAAAATATTTTTATTTGTGGATTTATTGCTATTTAAGTGATCTATTGCATCAAAATGAATTTTCAAAAATTGCATTACGTGAGGAACTAGTGTTCCTGTAGTTTATATTAGTAGTATATATTTTACTACGTCTCTATGTATTTTTATGTAGTTTTTAATTATGTAGTATTTATTTTTGTTTTAGTGACGTAGTTTTTGTAAAAACAAGGGGGGAAACTAGCCGGCCAGCCAACCCACTAACCAGCCGGCCAGCCAGCACTGCTGCCCACCAACCGAGCCGCTGCGGCCCACTAGTGCACGGCGCCCAGCCCACCTACTCCCGCGCTTCCAGTCGCGAAGCGGTACACGCGCCGCCGAACCGCTCGCTCGACCCGCACTCGACCCACTGCCCCTCTCACACTGATGGGTGGACCCCACACCACCTTCTCCCACCCCGAGCCAGACGCTACCGCCGCGCGCTCACACGCCGAGGCCAACCTCGATCGAGCCAACGCCTGGCTCGATCCCGTGCACTCCGGAGACATCAGCGCGAGGAGAAAGCCCTAGAGGGACCTACGGCAGCCTTTTCCCCACCCCTCATCGACCGCACGCCTCCGTAGGGCGTTTTGGATCTCGGAAGAAGCTCCGCCGACCGCTGCCATTCGCCGGACGTTTGCGCCATCGTAAGAGCTCATACAGCCAGACCTCTTGCACCGTTTGAACCTCCACTCAAAGATGAACTCTTTTGACACCTCTAAGTACTCTGCAGAGCACCATGACGTTACCGCCGCTGACATCCACCGCCATCGGAGCACCGCCGCTGTTCACGAGCTCACCGCCGCCGGTACACTGCGCCTCGCCGCCGTCCAACACCACCACCACCTCTGCCACTCACCGCCGCATCCGCCCGTCACTTCCCCCTCGCTGGACCACCACCAGAGAGCCGCGGCCTCCAACGCCCGACTGCCGCCGCCGATTCCTTTGTCATCTGGTGAGCACACGCCTCCAGGAAATCATGTGTCGCCACGTGGCGTCGCTACAGGAGCTTCTACAGGGGTTCACTACAGTGCCGAGGAGATTTCTGTTTCTTTTTGTTTTTCACCGATTTTCATCCAAAATTGAACTAGCTATATCTTTTATTATATAAGTCCAATTTAGGTAATTCTTTTTCCTGTGCACTCACAAAAATCAGCACTTTATCACAGTATGAAAAGTTCACATGTTTGCACTTTTCAAGTTTGAATTCGAATCAAACCTTCAGGAGGCCGTAACTCTCAAACCGTTTATCGGATTCGAGTGATTCTTTTTTGCTTTGTGACCATAGTGCTTTTTAGGTGCTGTTAAGCTACTGGTGTTGGGTTTTTGAATGGTTTTCTTGATGTTGGTTTTATCTTGGCTTTATTCGAACTTTGGTGATTGATTTGTTGAATTGTGTGAAATGTGTAGATTGTCCGGAGTGCGACGCGAGCTATTGTCAGGAGTGTGACCTTTTGAACCAGAACCAAGGCAAGTTACATGTTGATCATCCTTTACCTATTGTTATCTATGCATGTAGTTATATCACACTATGAATATATGCATGTATAGGAATACTATATTATTTTTGGCTATACTGTTGAGCTATTTTCCCGTCATTGCAGATTGTGGTAGATGTAGTTTGCTATGCTTTGTAGACGGGGGTGGTTCGTGTATACACTAACTTTATGTGAGGATTATATATATAACAATTTGAGTAGTAAATCAGGATTTAATTCACCTCTGGCAGAAGTGGTATTGCTAGGGTGGTTTCAAGAACATCATGGTTTATACCCTCTGAATGTAAGTGGACGACCGCCTAGGTTCAAAAATATTAGACAAACTTAGTGACTAGTAGCTTCCATGTGCGGCCACTAGCTAAATGGGCTCTGGCTTAGTTGATCAGTTGTGGAACCCTGACCCGGATGTGCCAGCAGATGTAGATTTAATAGTTGGGATGGGCCTCCTGTTAGGACTAGGGGACTGCTTTTGAAAGACTTCATCTCAATCTTCGGGTTGGGTCCAGTGGGTAAAGCATACTGAACTCTGCAGAGTATTAAAAAAATAATCATGATTAGCCATGCTCCCGGTTATGGGAAAATTTGAGCCACTATGCCATTACAGTTGTTGGATGATCTTGACAGATGTGACACTTAATAAATTTGTTGGGCAACTTAACAACGGGTAGGTTGGAATTGGAGCTTCCAATTCAACCTTGTTTATATAATTGTAGTAATAAAAGAACTGAATTAAAATATGACTATTAGGTAGTTATGAGGACAAAATCATCTTTCCACAAAATAAACCCTCAAGCCTTCCTTTTGATATACTATGCATATACATGTAGGTCTGCTTTATTATTACTCTTGTGTAACTTGCCAATACATTCAAAGTATTAACCTATATGGCTGCAACGTCTCATGTTGCAGGATATTCAGACGAAGAGTAAGGTACCGTTAGGGTCGCGAGTCTGCACTCAGCATCGCCAGTGGGCTATGATGGGACTCATCGTTATTTTCTGCTACATTTCCGCTGTTTGATTGAATAAAGCTATCCATGTTCTATGCATATTGTTTTATTTTATACATTCTGGATCATACGTTGTAATAAATGGTGCACTTGCTATTCTGGTATTCATCTATACTACGTGTGCTAGCGAGTTTGATCCAGGGACTAGCACGGTAAGCACAGAGACTCAAATCCTTCGAGGTTTGGTTGTTACAGATGGTATCAGAGTAGTGTGTTGACTGTAGTACGTGACCCTAGAAAATGGATTAGAAAAGCCATAGGAGTGAAAATTATTTTATCAAATAGTTATACTTGTTGCTATTTATTAGTTAACCCCCCTCAAGTATCTTGAACAGTTAAGTAGGAACTAGTGCTGAGACCACCATTCATGTTTGTTTTATATTGCAACGTTATCGTGTTAGCGTATCTAATTATGCCCACTTTTGTGGTATGAAGATACTAGATTGTTTGCTTGATTGATAGTTTGTTTGTTGTTTGTTCGTTGGTGTTATTCGTTGTTGTGTTTTGTTGGCTTGATCATATTATGCAATGGGTAGAATATATTTATATATACATAGATTTTGGCCCTACTGTATCTATAACTCATCTATGCTTGCCCACCAGATGCCGCCGAGGCGTGACACTAGACGCACTAATGCAGGAGGAGACAACAATGGCAATGAAGTACCCCCATACATCCAGCAGGTTATTGAGGGACATGCTCAGTTGATCCAGTTGCTTGCTCAGAACCAGAACAACAACAATAACAACAACAATCTACCGCCACCGCCACCTATGGATATGCTTACCAGGTTCTTGAGGTTGAATTCTCAGAGGTTCTCCAGTTCCCCTGAACCTATTGTGGCTAATGATTGGATCTGTGTAGTCAATAGGAACCCGGAGACGATTGGATGCACAGATGCAGAGAGGGTGAGGTTTGCCTCACATTTGTTGGAGGGTCCTGCCGCAGCTTGGTGGGACAACTACTTGGTCACTTATCACAATGCTACTATCACATGGCCTCAGTTTCAAGATGCTTTCCGTGCAGCGCAAGTGTCTGCTGGTGCTATTGAGTATCCTTTTCCCTCCTTTTCCCACTAGGTGAGTCTAAAAAAGAAGGAGTTTTGTAGTTTGCGCCAGGGAGGTCGCACAGTTAACGGTTATGTGGAGGAATTTAATAATCTTGCATGTTATGCTCCTAATGATGTTAACACTAATGCAGCTAGGCAGGAGAATTTCTTGGAGGGCCTAAATTATGAGTTGAGCCTTCAGTTGATAGTGGCCTCTTTTAGGAATTGTCAGGACCTGATTAATAAGGCTATTGTGTTGGAGGGAAAGCAACATGCCATAGAGAATCGCAAGAGTAAGTACAATAACAATAACATGTATAATTCAGGACCATAGCAGAAGCCACGCACTTCATATAATGGTAATGGAGGTAATGGACATAATCATCATGGAGGTAATGGACATAATCATCATGGAGGGAATGGCCAACCCCATAATGGCCACCATCATCACAATTGGCACAAGAGTAACAATGGCAGTGGTAGAGGAAATGGTAATGGTAATGGAGGGAATAATAACCAGCGCCACTAGAGTATACCTGTATAGAGGGATATTAGCCAGGTTTACTGCTATAAGTGTAGGCCGATGGGCCACTACTCCAATGCTTGTCCAGAGAGCAAGAACGGTAATGGGGATTCAGGAGTCAGCAAGCCAAACCCCTTCCAAAAGGGTCGTGTCAACCATGTTAATGTTGAGGAGGTCTATAATGAACCTGGTGTAGTGATTGGTAAGTTCTTGATTAATTCAGTACCTGCACTTGTTCTTTTTTATACTGGTGCATTGCATTCATTCATTTCGAGGGTATTTGTTGATAAACATGGATTGCCAACCACTTAGTATGCCTATTAGAGTGAGTTCCCCAGGAGCTGAGATGATAGCACGTGTTGGTTGTCATCAGTTGACTTTGTCTATTGGGAAGCATGAGTTTCCTACGGATTTGATTATATTGAAGTGACAAGGTCTGGATATTATTTTGGGTATGGATTGGTTGCAGTTATATAAAGGTCGTATTGATTGTGCCAGTCGATCTATTACTCTTAGTGCACCGGAAGGGAAGAGGATCAAATATGTATATAAGTATAAGCATAATCAGGTGCAGGCGAACTCTCTTAAGGGGGGTAGCATGGAAGAGGTGACAGTTGTGAGGGATTATCTAGATGTGTTTTTCCAGAGGAGTTGCCAGGTATGCCACCAGATAGAGATATTGAGTTTCTTATTGATTTAATACCAGGCACTGGACCTATTGCAAAGAGACTGTATAGAATGCCTCCTCAAGAGTTGGAGGAATTGAAGAAGTAGATACGAGAATTGCAGGCGTAAGGATTTATTCGCCCAAGTTCATCACCTGGGGGAGCTCCAGTTTTGTGTGTGGATAAGAAGGATGGGACTTTGAGTATGTGTGTTGATTATCATTCTCTGAATGAGGTAACCATTAAGAATAAGTATCCCTTACCTATGATAAACAATCTATTTGACTAGTTGGAGGGAGCTACTATGTTTTCTAAGATTGATCTTCGTTCTGGTTATCATCAATTGAAGATTCGTGGGCAAGATATTCCAAAGATCGCTTTTACTACGAGGTATGGGTTGTATGAATATACTGTTATGTCATTTGGATTGACTAATGCTCCTGCATACTTCATGAATATGACAAACAAGGTGTTTATAGAGTTCTTGGATAAATTTGTGGTTGTTTTCATTGATGATATATTGGTGTTCTCCAAAAATAAGCAAGAGCATGAGGTGCATCTGCGTTTGGTAATGGAGAAACTGAGGGACATCAGTTGTATGCCAAGTTCAGGAAATGTGAGTTTTGGCTGGATGAGGTAGCATTCCTTGGACATGTTGTGTCAGGTAATGGAATTGTAGTTGATCCATCTAAGGTTGCTGCAGTTACAGAGTGGGAGACACCCACGACAGTTGGGGAGATTTATAGCTTTTTGGGCCTTGCAGGTTATTACAGGAGGTTTATTGAGAACTTTTCCAAGTTTGCAAAGCCTACGACTGAATTGTTGAAGAAGGAGAAGAAGTTTGTTTGGACTGATGAATGTGAAGCCAACTTTCAGGAATTGAACCGGTGTTTGGTTACAACACCAGTCTTAACTCTGCCAGATATACATAAGGACTTCCAGGTATATTGTGATGATTCTCGTTAAGGACTAGGGATTGTTTTGATGCAAGAAGGTAAAGTTGTTTCTTATGCTTTACGTCAGCTTAAGAATCATGAGCATGATTATCCTACACATGATTTGGAGTTAGCCTCAGTTGTGCATGCATTGAAAACTTGGAGGCCATATCTTATTGGTAATCACTGTGATATATTTACTGATCATAAGAGCTTGAAGTATATTTTTACTCAGAAGGATTTGAACCTCGGGCAGAGGAGATGGTTGGAGCTTATTAAGGATGATGATTTGAATGTGCAGTATCATCCTGGTAAGGCTAATGTTGTTGCTGACGCGTTGAGTCATAGGAGCCATGCTAATGCAATTAATGTTGATAATATGCCATCGGAGTTATGTGAACAGTTCAGGAATCTCATTTTGGAGATGGTTCCTAAGGGATATTTGGCAACACTTGAGGTAAAGCATGCTTGATGGGATCAAAGAAGCTCAAAAGGATGATAAGGAGATTGATGAGATAAAAGAGAACATGGTTAAAGGTAAGGCAGAAGGTTTCCATGAGGATGAACATGGAGCCATATGGTTTGAGAAGCGTATTTGTGTACCTCAAGATGCAGATATCAAGAGTTGATTCTTTAGGAGGCGCATGATTCACCTTATTCTATTCACCAAGGTAATACTAAGATGTATTAGGATTTGAGGGAAAGATTTTGGTAGCCTAGCCTGAAGAGGGAAATTGCTGGATATATTGCAACATGTGATGTGTGCCAGAGAGTTAAAGCAGAACATCAGAGACCAGCATGTTTGTTACAGCCATTGCCTATACCTGACTGGAAGTGGGATGAGATTGGTATGGATTTCATTACAGGTCTATCGAGGACTCGGTCAGGTTATGATTCTATTTGAGTAGTTGTTGATCATTTGACTAAAGTTTCTCACTTCATCCCGGTAAAGACTACTTATACCAGTGCTCAGCTAGCAAAGATTTATATGTGTAAAATTGTTTGTTTGCATGGAGTTCCAAGGAAGGTAGTGTCTGATAGAGGTACTCAGTTCACATCTAGTATATATTTTACTATGTAGTTTTATTTATGTTTGTTTTAGTGCTATAGTTTTTGTTAAAAAAAGGGGGAAACTAGCCGGCCGGCTAGCCAGCTAACCAGCCAGCCAGCAAGCTCTGCGGCCCACCAACCGAGCCGCCGCGGCCCACTAGTGTGCGACGCCCAGCCCACCTACTCCCGCGCCTCCAATCGCGAAGTGGTACATGCGCCGCCGCACTGCTCGACCGACCCACTGCCCCTCTCTCGCTGATGGGTGGACCCCGCGTCACCTTCTCCCACCCCGAGCCAGACGCTATCACCGCGTGCGTGCACACCGAGGACGACCTGGATCGATTCGACGCCTGGCTCGATCCCGTGCACTCCGGAGACATCACGCGCGAGGAGAAACCCTAGGGGGAACCTACCGCAGCCTTTTCCCCACCCCTCGTCGACTGCACGCCTCTGTAGGGTGTTTTGGATCTCAAGAGAAGCTCCGCCGACCGCCGCCGTTCACCGGACGTTTGCGCCGCCGTAAGAGCTTGTACAGCCAGACCACTTGCACTGTTCGAACCCCCACTCAAAGACGAACTCTTTTGACACCTCTAAGTACTCTGCAGAGCACCAGGACGCTATCGCCGCCGTTCATGAGCTCATCGCCACCAGTACAATGCGCCTCGCCACCGTCCAACACCACCACCACCTCCGCCACTCACCATCGCATCCGCCCGTCGCATCCCCCTCGCCGGACCACCACCGGAGAGCCGCCACCGCCAACGTCCTATAGCCGCCGCCGCTTCTTTTGTCATCTGGTGAGCACACGCCTCCAGCGAATCACGTGTCGCCACATCGCGTCGCTATAGGAGCTTCTATAGGGCTTCGCTACAGTGCCCAGGAGATTTCTGTTTCTTTTTGTTTTTCATAGATTTTCATCCAAAATTCAACTAGCTATATCTTTTATTATATAAGTCCAATTTAGGTAATTCTTTTTCCTGTGCACTCACAAAAATCAGCACTTTATCATAGTACCAAATGTTCACATGTTTGCACTTTTCAAGTTTGAATTCGAATCAAACCATCCGGAGGCCGTAACTCTCAAACCGTTTATTGGATTCGAGTGATTCTATTTGCTTTGTGACCGCAGTGCTTTTTAGGTGCTGTTAAGCTACTGGTGTTGGGTTTTTGAATGGTTTTCTTGCTGTTGGTTTTATCTTGGATTTATTCGAACTTTGGTGATTGATTTGTTAAATGGTGTGAAATGTGTAGATTGTCCGGAGTGCGACGCGAGCTATTGTCAGGAGTGTGACCTTTTGAACCAGAACCAAGGCATGTTACATGTTGATCATCCTTTACCTATTGTTTTTTATGCATGTAGTTATATCACACTATGAATATATGCATGTATAGGAATACTATATTATTTTTGGCTATACTGTTGAGCTATTTTCCCGTCATTGCAGATCGTGGTAGATGTAGTTTGCTATGCTTTGTAGACGGGGGTGGTTTGTGTATACACTGAGTTTATGTGAGGATTATATATATAACAATTTGAGAAGCATCAACAGTAGGTACAGCGCCACCAGAATTTTGACCAGGCTCAAGTGGAACGTGCAGTGCTTGTCCCACTTGATTTGGAAGGCGATGTTGGTGTTGTTGTTGCTGTAGAGGTGAGACAGGTGCAGTGGGCGGTGGTTGTGGAAGACACACGAGCAATTTATTAAACTTGTTATCAAGCTTTGTTTTGAATGCCTTCTCAATGCCATCTATCTTCTCCATGGCCTCTTCAAATCTGTTTAGCACATCTTCCACCTGTCCACTCATCATTTGCTGAAACTTATCATGTAACTCTTTGTTTGTCATGTTCTCACAGTCAGTCTCGTCATCTTGTGATCCTGCCCTAGTTAGCAGCAAGAGAAAAACACAAGAATATGATCCTATGGACTACTAGGAAGTGGCTATGGTGTTGTGGAAAGTCATAAATCCATCAAGTGAATCTCAAATTCTTACAAGTTCTTACCAAGCAGCAGGTGGTGATTAGCAACCATTGTAGTCAAAACTCTCAAAGCTTGGATAGAGCGATCACCAGGAAGAGTTAAACACATGACTTAGAAGTATGAGGAGCAAGGAAGGCTTATAATATGGTAGCAATAATCAATTCAGAGATGCAAAGTAGAATAAACGCTCAACAACGGTACTGTGCTGGTCCTAGGCTAGACCGTGCTAGAGACGCGAGCCTAGAACACTAACAAAATCATGGCGCGACACGTAAACAAGGGAGGAGCACAGTATGAATCTCTTTTTTCACTTTTTTAACTTTTTTCCTCTGCAACAATTTTTTTCGAAAAAGTCTAAAAATGGTCTAAAAACTGCATAGCCAGAATTTTTCCAGACTTAGTTTTTTTAAAACTGGAACTATTTTTCTACTGCGGGTAACACGGAAGTTCGGGAATCCTACTCTGTCATGACTCAGAGTATGGTGTGATCTGGAAATCGAAAACAAAGCAACAAATATTGGACTTGGACTAGGACTGGTGGCGGAGATGAATCTGGTGGAACTCGGACTGGTGGTTGTATATGGCGATGGTATATGTGGACTCGGATTGGTGGTGGTATATGGTGATGGTATATGTGGACTCGGATTGGTGGTTGTTTATGGCGATGGTATATATGGACTCAGATTGGTGGTTGTATATGTAAACGGCGATTGATATGGTGGGGGTGGTGGTATATGGCAGCGGCGATGTATATGGTGGGGTGGTGGTATATGGCAATGATGAACATGGTGCGGCGGCGACGTGACAACCTGTGACCAGAACTCGAAACTCTAAAGAATCTAGATGCTAAGACCAGCAACTTGACATGACGATGCAACCAAAAATTCAACAAAGCAAAACTCTAAAAAGATTATGCAATGGCTCAGATTGGTTCGCTTATGAGGAACTAACCCTAATTTTTTTGGCCTTTTCATGGACTATAGGTATGAAGAATAGACTTGATCTAAACTACGAAAAACTATAAGATCTCACCGAGCAACCTGGAAATCTGATAGCACTTGATAGAGGCTAAGGTGTACCGTCTTTCGATGAGATGGCGGCTATCGTTTATGGTGGAGTAGACTTTGACAATCCGACTACGAATGTGCGAGGACGTCGCGCCTTATCAATCGCTAAACCAACTCCAAGAGGTTACTGACCACGCCGGAGCACGATCAACCTGACCACGAGGGTCTATTTCCTCCAAGAAAATGAAGAACAAGCAAGAAACTAAGATTGCAATCTGGATATTGTGAATATAAGATGAAAGCTTTATTGATCAAGGTGGGGTTCTGTGACACCTTGGTCTATTCGTTGAACACAAACGAAGTATGCGAAGTTGCAACTATGGTGAACTTTTAATCTAAACAAAACCCAAAGTCTAATTGATGCCCTAAGGGCTGTATATATGGAGGAAGAGGGGGGATTTCGTGGCTCTTGGAGGAGGGGTCCGAAACCAAACCTAACTCTTGTTTCCCCACACATACGAACTCTAAAAACAACCTATAATCAAGTATTTCGAAAATACATTGGCCTGACCCAATAATAAGGTGATGCAACACCTAGAATAGCCTCTGAACAAAATTTATGTAGTGGCATCTTGTATATTTCGTCCAAGGCTTCATGCACTCATTATGGTGGCTTCAAAGTCCTGGAATCATCACTTGTAACTCCGTTCTTGTTCCCCTTGCGCATGCCATCATCTCCATGCTTGAACTTGCTCCAAGGTTCATGTTTCTTGTCCAAGCTAGGCCCTTCATTTGTAAGCCAAACAAATGTATCCAATTTAGGCAGCATCATATTCTCATGAACATTAGAATCGTTACCAAGAAACGAAAGTACCTAGTAATTCAATTGGCGTGCGCGAGCTCTAGTAATTGGTCCAGTATGTATAGCAGTAGGGGCTGTGGGTGTAACAATGGTATTGATGTCCTCATCATTTGATCGTGACCTCGACCGCTACAACGATGACATATAATGTCATGTGTTTGCCCTGTTAATGCCATGGATGAAGGAGAGCTGTGTGCGGGACCAGAAGGTGTACTCTAGGCTGATGGTGGTGGTGCCTGTTTTGCTGCAACGATTCTGCATCTACTACTATTACTCCACACATCGACTGACTCCTGCCTGCATCTGGAGTATTAAGTTCATAAGAATAGAGTAACACATTAAGAAAGATCACATGATTTAGCGGGATTAATTCAAGCAATATGATGAAAACACCATCTTGTTATCCTTGATGGCAACAATATAATATGTGCCTTGCTGGCCCTACTCTCACTAGGAATGGACACCGCAAGGTTGAACCCAAAGCTAAGCACTTCTCCCATTGCAAGAAAAACCAATCTAGTTGGCCAAACCTAATCGATAGTTCGAAGAGACTTGCAAAGATATCAAATCATACATATAAGAATTCAGAGGAGATTCAAATAATATTCATAAATAAGCTGATCATAAATCCACAATTCATCAGATCTCGGCAAACACACCGCAAAAGAATATTACATCGAATAGATCTCCAAGAACATCGAGGAGAACTTCGTATTGAGAATCAAAGAGTTAGAATAAGCCATCTAGATACTAGCTATGGACCCGTAGGTCTGTATTAAACTACTCACGCTTCATCGGAGAGGCAATGGTGTTGATGTAGAAGCCCTCCATGATCGATTCCCCCTCCGGCAGGTTGCCGGAAAAGGACCCAAGATGGGATCTCACGGGTACAGAAGGTTGTGGCGGTGGAAAAGTGGTTTCGTGGCTCCCTTGATGTTTTTGGGGTATAAGAGTATATATAGGCGAAAGAATTAGGTCAGAGGAGCTACGAGGGGCCCATAAGGTCGGGGGGTGCACCCTCCACCCTTGTGGCTGCCTCGAGGCTCCTCTGACTTGTACTCCAAGTCTCATGCGTTTGTTCTGGTCCAAGAAAAATCATGGCGAAAGTTTTATTCCGTTTGGACTCTGTTTGGTATTCCTTTTCTACGAAAGCCTAAAACAAGGAAAAAATAGAAACTGGTACTGGCACTGGGCTCTAGGTTAATAGGTTAGTGCCAAAAATCATATAAAATAGCATATTAATGCATATAAAACATCCAAAACAGATAATATAATAGCATGGAACAATAAAAAATTATCAATACGTTGGACACGTATCAAGCATCCCCAAGCTTAATTCCTGCTCGTCCTCGAGTAGGTAAATGATAAAAACAGAATTTTTGATGTGGAATGCTACCTAACATATTTATCCATGTAATTCTCTTTATTGTGGCATGAATATTCAGATCCGTAAGATTGCAAACAAGAGTTCAATATTGACATAAAAACAATAGAACTTCAATCATACTAACAAAATAAGTATGTCTTCTCAAAATAACATGACCAAAGAAAGCTTATCCCTACAAAATCATATAGTCTGGCTATGCTCCATCTTCATCACACAAAATATTCAAATCATGCACAACTCCGATGACAAGCCAAGCAATTGTTTCATACTTTTGACGTTCTCAAACCTTTTCAACTTTCACGCAATACATGAGCGTGAGCCATGGACATAGCACTATAGGTGGAATAGACGGTGGTTGTTGAGAAGACAAAAAGAAGGAGATAGTCTCACATCAACTAGGTGTGTCAATGGGTATGGAGATGCCCATCAATACATATCAATGTGAGTGAGTAGGGATTGCAATGCAACAGATGCACTAGAGCTATAAGTTTATGAAAGCTCAAAAAAGAAAACTAAGTGGGTGTGCATTCAACTGCTTGCTCATGAAGACTGAGGGAGTCCTGTATTAGGGGGTCTCCGGACAGCCGGACTATATCCTTTGGTTGGACTGTTGGACTATGAAGATACAAGATTGAAGACTTCGTCCCGTGTCCGGATGGGACTCTACTTGGCGTGGAAGGCAAGTTAGGCAATACAGATACGTATATCTCCTCCTTTGTAACCGACCTTGTGTAACCCTAGCACCCTCCGGTGTCTATATAAACTGGAGGGTTATAGTCCATAGGAGAACTTACAATCATACCATAGACTAGCTTCTAGGGTTTAGCCTCTCCGATCTCGTGGTAGATCAACTCTTGTACTACTCATATTATCAAGAATAATCAAGCAGGACGTAGGGTTTTACCTCCATCAAGAGGGCCTGAACCTGGGTAAAACATCGTGTCCCCAGCCTCCTATTACCATCTGCCTTAGATGCATAGTTCGGGACCCCCTACCCGAGATCCGCCGGTTTTTGACACCGACATTGGTGCTTTCATTGAGAGTTCCTCTGTGCCATCACCATAAGGAAGGATGCCTCGTCTCATTGTTGAGAACAACATCACCGCCGGGGGAGCCCTGGCTGTCGGCCAAACTCTCTGGCTAGGCAGTTTCATCATGACCGTCCGTTCGGCTACTGCCCCGACGATGACTTCTCGGTTCATCGAAAACAACCTCCACATAGGCTCGGAATTCGCCAAGTAGATGGATCCAATGGAGCTCTCTTCCCTAAATGAGCTCTTGGATCGCATCGCCGCCTTGGGAATCGCTATGGACTATGATCGGATTGGGCTTAAAAACGATCAAAGGGAGATTCACTCTCCATCGGTCACCCACCATGTTGTGGTGGTGGAGGAACAATGCGGCGATTCCTCTTCTATCTTGAGGACTAACTATGTCCGGATTCCTGAGCTCTCCGAGCCGGATACCCATTTACGGGAGGACATCACCCAAGCCCTGGAACTAGAATCAAGCAGCGGGCCAGACTTATCGGGCAACATACCAGAACCCAAAATTCCAATATTTGAAACACCTCGGCCCCTGGGTCTCAGATTGGTTAGGGGTTCAGACTCAAATCCACCCACCCACCCAGACATAAACGATCTTTCCCACATCAGGCAAGAGCCCCATGAAACTGTACATCATTATTGGGCCAGATTCCTCCTTGTGATAAACAAGGTTAAGGACTGTCGTGAGGAAGACGTAGTCTCAGTTTTCTGCAATAATTGCACGGACAAGGGAATCCTTAACGCCTTAAGTCGCCGTGACATATCACGCTTCGCTGACTTGGCGTCCATAGTATGAAAGTACTGTGCGATGGAAAGCGCCTGGAAAACCGAAACGAAATGTTGGGATAATCCGGCTAAGAATATACACCCTGTTCGAAGTAAAAGGGTGCACTATCATAAGACACCCGAGTTAGTTACAAAGAAACAAAAACCCTCTACAGGGCATGGAACCGTATTGGAGGGATGGCTTAACGGACCCTGCAAAATTCATAGCACAGCGGATACCGTACCAACGCACAACCTTAGAGCATGTTGGATACTCCGGCAGGTGGCCAAAAGTGGTGAGGATCTTCTTATCCCAAATGCCACAGAGCACCATCCCATGGATAACAATACGGTATTAACAGTTTTTGAAACCTTCGCATCAAATAATAGGCGCAAGCGAACACTCCGCAGCCTCACCGAAATTTGCCACGTAGCAGCAATGAATCCATGGAATGACACGGCTATTACCTTCAATGCCAGAGACGAACCTAAATTCCGAACTGCCCGAGCACAGGCTGCACTGGTCCTGAGTCCAATTGTAGACGGCTTTCGACTCGCCAAAGTTGAAAGTGCGTTATATCGACTAGAGGGGGTGAATAGGCAATTTTTATGAAAGTCTTCAAAACGTGGAAGTTTCGAAGACAAATGATAGAAATAAACCTATTACCATGCAGCGAAAGGTAGACTACACTAGGCAAACCATAGTCAAGTATTCAATGAAGTGAAAGCATAATGACTAATAGCAGCTAGGTAGTAAGGATCAGGTAGGAAGATATTATGAAGCCAAACAGAACACACAATCACTCAGTGAAGACAAAAGATAGTGCAATCATACAATGACTTCACTAGGACCAACAGTAAGTAAAGGGAAGGGAAGGATGAAACCAGTGACTCGTCGAAGACAATGATTTGTTGGACCAGTTCCAGTTGCTGTGACAACTGTACGTCTAGTTAGGGCGGCTAGGTATTTAAACCTGAGGACACACAGTCCCGGACACCCAGTCCTGAACACGCAGCTCAGGACACCCAGTCCTCACCGTATTCCCCTTGAGCTAAGGTCACGCAGACCTCGCCCAATCACTCTGGTAAGTCTTCAAGGTAGACTCCCAAACCTTCACAGACTTCATTCACCGGCGATCCACAATGTCTCTTGGATGCTCAAAACGCGACGCCTAACCGGCTGGAGGATTCACAGTCCTCAAGTGTAATAAGTCTTCAGATCACACAGACAAGAAGACTTAAGTGATGCCTAACACTCTTTGGCTCTGGGTGGTTAGGGCTTTATCCTCGCAAGGAATTCTCTCTCAAAGGCTTCGAGGTGGGTAGCTCTCAAACGACAAAAGCCGTACTCTAACTCTGAGCAGCCAACCGTTTATGGTTGTAGGGGGTGGGCTATTTATAGCCACTAGGCAACCCGACCTGATTTGTCCGAAATGACCCTGGGTCACTAAGGAACTGGCACGTGTTCCAACGGTCAGATTTCAAACTCACACGGTAACTTTACTTGGGCTACATGCAAAGCTGACTTGTCCGACTCTGGACAAGATTCACTCTCATAGTCTTCACTCGAAGACATAGGTTTTGGTTAAGCATCACTTCAGTCATTCTGACTGGTTCTCTTGGACCCCACTTAATAGTACGGTGGTTCCTATGACTCAACAAAGAAGAAAAAGAACTACGAAAGATCTACGTCTTCGAGCTCCATAGGCTTCATGCGATGTCTTCTCTTGTCATAGTCTTCAATATGAATATCTTCATATACCACCTTTGACATCAATGTCTTCATACATTTTTAGGGGTCATCTCTGGTAGGAAAACCGAATCAATGAGGGACTTCTACCTGTGTTATCCTGCAATTCTCACAAATACATTAGTCCCTCAACTAGGTTTGTCATCAATACTCCAAAACCAACTGGGTGGCACTAGATGCACTTACAATCTCCCCCTTTTTGGTGATTGATGACAAACTAGTTGAAGTTTTCAACGGGGAATATAATATGTGAAATTGTAAAGGAATTGTCTTCATTGGTTGCAAGGGCTCCCCCTGAAGATGTGCATATAAGTAATTTGCTTTTGGAATGCAAATGCACATGGTAGGTTGTACTCATGGAGATCCTCTTCAACTTATGATGAAAATTCATTATGCATGAGAAGGTATGTGAAGATAATGAAATGCATAATGGAAAATGGACGTCTGCAAAATGATCTAAGTGCGGAATTTATCGTCGCACATGTAGAATTTATCGTCGCATCATGAAGTAGCAAATAAGTAGTAGACGACCATCGAGTTTAGGTGTTACAACTCAAAGAACCAAATGTATCAAAATGAGAGTTGTAAACATGAGGCAAAATATAAAGCAATCGCCCATGTGGACCCGCTTGAAGACTATCAAACTCATACGCTTCTCCCCCTTTGTCAGTAAGGACCAAAAAGGTTTGAAGACATAGAGCATCTACTCGTTCCCATGAAGAGTAGGTGAAGCAGTAGGGTCGTCGGTGGTGTTCGGCGGTGTAGAAGAACTTGGAGCAGTGTCGAAGCATGCTGAAGGAGGTGGCGGTGAAGTAGCATCGTCTTCATCCTCGATCACTCTGGCATTCATAGTTGTAGCAGAGGAAGAGAACTCAGAGTCTTCAAGAGATGGAGTTCGTCGCAGCACTGCCCTTCGAGGAGGTGTGGAGTCAAACTTGAAGCGTTCAGAGAAGCCATCCTCGTGAAGATCATCTTCAGAGCACATAAGCGTCAACCCTTTCCATGTGCGTCGAGAGGTTTCATGGGCAACAAAGGAATTCTTGGTGGCAAGATTGCAAATGCGGTTGACATCCACCAAGAGGCTTTGCATTTGGCGCTTCAGCCAGTCATGATGCCTATCCTGTTTCTAATGAAGAGCCACAAGAAGCTCTCGGTCGTTGAGAACACGAGATCGCTTCTTGGGTCGTTGGCCAATAGTGCTATCGGTGGCTTCAGTAAGGGCAAGATGTGGTGCACATGTAGTTCCAGCCAAAGGATAAACACGAGTGACTGCTTCAACTCCTTCAATGTTCTGAGAAAAACTTTGATGCTCCGCATTCTGAAGACTTAGAGGTTCCTTGGCAGGATCAGGATAAATGGCTTCAACAGACATATCCACATCAGGCAGAAAGATCCGATGATTGCGAGCAGATGGCTGATATGAGATAGCGGAGTGGAGTTTAATCAGCCACATTATCCATGGAGCGTAGAACTTGAAGCCAAAAAGATCAGAGCCTGATGCAGCAAGTTGGCGGATGAAGAAGTCCTGTGCATTGAAGCATTTGCCATGAAGAATATAGAAGACCAAAGTCTTCATTGCACCTTCCAGCTTGGCATGTGGAGAATGTCCTTTGATGGGCCAGAGAGTTCGCCTTATGATGTGATAAATAGTCCTTGGCAGATACTCAAGGTCTTTAACGAAGAACTCCTTGGGATATGCAGCATCTTGGGGCAATGGCTTCATCATACTGAGCATCTGACTCATGTTTGGTTCAGGCTTCTGAAAGATGCTCTCCATAGCTTCACTGTGAAGCTGACAGCCAGGTTCATAGAGATCGCCAGGAGTGGGTAGACCAGTGAGCTCAATGATATCAAAGGCTTTGGCTGCGTGATGAACATTTCCTGTCATCCACTCCAGGACCCAAGTCTTCGGATCTCTATTGTACCCACAGATGTGAAGTGTGGCATAGAATTGGAGCAGCAACTCTTCATTCCAGTGCTCTTGGTCGGTGACAAACCACAGCAATCCAACCTCTTTGAAGCAATCCAGAGCTTCTTCCAGACAGGGCAGACCAGCTATTGCTTCGATGTCAAGATGCTTATGTGGGAAGATGCAACCTTGATTGTATAGAATGCAGGAGTAATAGCTTCGCTGCGGATAGCTCCAGAACCGATGAGATGATATTCTTTCCCTTGAGTAGGGGTTCCTGGAGCTATTGAAGAAAGTGTTGTCTGCTTTGAAGCCATTGATATTGAAGGATCCGGGTGCTGATGCAGGACCTGGAAACCTGGGCAATCTGGGGATTGGCTTATGTACCTGAGGCCTATGCTCAACATGGTAGTCAAACTGAGGACCAGCAGCAGGCGCAGGAACAGAAGCAGTAGCATCATTGGCTTCACTAACTTCTGGTGCTTGGGTAGGTGAAGACTCCACATTGGCTTCAGCCATGACAGTGTCAGTGGCGTCGGTGGAAGCCTCAAAATTCTCAACCTCCACTTGATGAGCTGGAGGGTCGATCATAGTCACGTTCTCCTCGAGAACAGCTTCTTGGTGAGACGGGGGTGTAGCAGCGCTTGGGGTTTCTTCTTCATCGGC
The DNA here is from genome assembly GCF_018294505.1 of Triticum aestivum. Lineage (NCBI taxonomy): Eukaryota > Viridiplantae > Streptophyta > Magnoliopsida > Poales > Poaceae > Triticum > Triticum aestivum. The sequence continues at coordinate 155,160,372 of NC_057794.1, read as the reverse complement.
TGATGCAGCCGGAATGTCTTCAGCAGCTTTAGCTTCAGACTCAAAGACTGGAGGCCTTGGTCCTTTGCGAATCCTGCATAACGCTGGCGACGCCTGTGGAGTTGGAGTTGGCTGGGCCTCAAAGTCATCTTCCTCTTATGCTTGTTGGCGATTAGCCCATGATGCATCCTGAGCAATTGGCGTCAGAGGACGACCAATGCTGATGAGTTCGATGTGCGTTAGCACAGGCGATGATACCTGTTGGTGCTCGAGCTGAGGAAGAACTGCATCATCTTCAACATGGTCATGGTGACCAATGTCTTCAGCAGCGGTGGGATCAGCTGCTGGAAAGTCTTTAGCTTCATGAGCCTCTATGAAAGCAGGCTCATGGACAGTCAGTTGGCGCTCTTGAGGTTCAGCGTCAGGGCGAACCATGGAGATGGGTTCAACAATCAAGGGCTCTGTGGGAGCAGCCCGTTCCTTCTTGGTCTTCCGCTTCTTCTTGGAGGGAGCAGTAGCAGAGGCTTCATGATGTTTCCTCTTTCTGGCTTTAGCCTCAGCAGTCCTCGTCTTCTTCAGTTCTGAAGCGGTTGACCTGGCCTTTGGCTTCGAGCCAGTCATGCTAGTTGGGAAGACAATGGGATCTGCTTCCTGCCTTGGTGCGTTGGGTTCGGCCACAGTGGGCTTCTTCTTCTGCTTGGCAGCCATCCTGGGATCAATGCCTGGACGCCCAAGGGCCTTGCGCTTCTCAGCCTCATTGTAGCCTTGCACACACTTGTCAGCCAGGCTCTTCATGCACTCACGAGAACCCTGAGCTTCTGCGCATTTCTTGAGAAAGGCTTATTTGAGCTCGTGCAGCATAATCTTGAAGTTTTTCACCTCTTGCATGCTGAGCTTTGCCATATGCTTCTTGAACTAAGCTTTCTCAAAGTCAATCTTTTGCTTCAGTTCAACAATGCACTGGGCGATAGCTAATTCTGAAGCAATGGCGCCATGGAAGGCGACACTGAGGCCAATGGGAAGTTGCAGATCTTTGAAGCTAAGGTTGGGTGTGTCAAACCACTCATCAATGAAGTTGTGGATGAGTGCCACGTCAAAGAGAGGCAGATCATTGAAGATTTCTGCTTCTTCTTTGCTCTTGATGAGTTGCTCAAGAGCGTCATCTGCAAGATCTTCATCACTGGACAGATCGATGGCATCGTTTCGCAGAATGGCAGCAGCTGTCAGTTCTTGGCCGGTGTGTGGCAGAGGCATCTTGACTTTCTGGGGCTTGGAGATGCGTGATAAATCTTCAGACTGCACACTGTCTTCAGGAGGTGCAGTAGCCAGTGGCTTTGCCCGTGAGATTTTTAGTGCAGAGGCAGGCTTTGAAGCTTTAGGCTGCTTCAACTTCTTTGGCTTAGGCGCTGCAGGTGCTTCATCTGATTCAGCGTCATCTGCAGGCTCATTCACAGTTGTCCCTTGAACCACAATGTGAGTGATGAGACCTTCCAAGTTGTAGAAGGGCCCAAGAGGATTGGGTTCAGCTTCACGAGTTCCATCGGCACGGGGAGCAGAGGGACCAGGGTTGAAGTCTAATCCCAAAGACTTCTTGTTCTGCTTTGCTGAGTTCTGGGCAAACTGGAAGTTGCGCTTAAACAGATTGTCGTCACGACACCATAGCAGTGACGATGGGTCAGCATCCACAGGCTGTGGTCCACGAACCATGCAGGGATAGAAGCCTTGTTCAATGGCTTCATCTCTGGTCCTGGATTGAAGATTTTTGTAGAGGATGTCTCCCCATGGTCACTTGATGGCATTCTTTTCAGCATATTCCTTTGTCACAAATCTGTACTTGAACCACTGTTCTACCCAATAGCGTCGAATCCATTGGATTCGTGTCTTGCACTGATTGTAATCCTCTTCAGGATCTATCTTGTAAAGTTCTGAGAGGTCATCAGGCAAATCTCTTGATGCTCCCCCACGATGCTGTCTGCCTCCCTTCCTTGCAGATTTCTCTGAAGCCATGAACTTTAAACTGAAAGGCTTCAATACGTTCAAAGGCTTTCGCTTGCTCGACAAACAGGAACTGGCTTCGGGAGAATTTATATGTTGCTGTAAGAATTCTGCAAATGAATGCAGACTATGAGAACCAAGGGATTCTCCCATGGACATGTACATGTGACAGCATTAAGGTGCGAGGGAAGGGGAAGAGGTCATATGCATTCTCAAAAGATTTTGAAGATAAATCAGTTTAGAAGACATTGACCTCATCATGCGAAGACATTCACTCATAGATAAGGAGTTGGTTCCAGATTTGTACGAATCCATGGATCAGTACAAGTGAGGAATCTAACTACTTTGTGAAGCATAAGTGAATATACTAGGCATATTATGAGATGCAGTATGAAAGGGATCCAACTGGTGTGAATAGAAACTGCTTGTGGTAGAAAATGACGAAGCTATAGGATCAAAGAGGCCGTAAAAAGGAAGTTTTATTTACCACACAAAGAACTGCTAGACAGAGTGGAAGAGGAGGCCGAGTAGTTCGATTGTCCATGCCCTAACTTGGCGACGGAGGACACCTACGGCGACGGCGGAGAAGATGATGTCCACGGTCGGCGTGAAGACGGCGTCGGAGAGGTTGCGGCAGCGAAGCGCTTCGTCGCCGGCGTCGTCGAGAGCTAGCGGTGGCGCTAGGGTTCGTGCGAGAGTGGAAGAAGAGATAATGACTGTGGTGAGGCGTGTATTTATAGGGACAGGGGCGGCTCACTGTTATTACACAGGTACCCCTAGCGATTCACATCTGAGGAACACGTGGCCATCATGCAGCATATCGGGGGTTGTTCCACGTCCCACGCACGTCTGGATTGTCAGGTGGTCGTTCCCACTTCTCCGGGTTTCAGGTGAAGGAATGAGCATTGAAAACAGACTTAATGTTTGTCTCTGTATCTTCTGCTGACAAGGACGCATAGAAGACATTTGACAGTTTCAAAAGAATGCATATGATTTGGAGAGATAGAGTTTGAGATAGAAAGCATAGAGAGGTTAGGGTCCGATCACATTCACTTAGTTCAAAAGATTCAGCAAGAAGACATAGCTATAAGTGAATGCTGTAGAGGACAGAACACTAGTATATATATATAATCAACATAGTGAAGATAATCATGAAGACATGTTGAGATTGAAGCCAAACCAAATGTGAAGACATAGCAAATGTAACACCATGAGTGAAACACTTCAAACAGAACATTTGGTGGTGGCGTTACCCACCGTATAGGAAGTATTAGACCCAGACACGGCGCACAATTATCGTGGCGCTCCGAAGTCAAATTCCTCATTAATGTATTCACACTTAGAATGCATGTCTTCATTGATTGAAGATATACTTTACTTCGTGTGTTGCACATCTAAGTCATCAATATGCATAAGTGTTAGGATGTGTGCCAGATCACAGGACATTTGAGAATTCCAAGATATTTAGCTCACACCGTAACTTGCAAAATCTCTTCTCATCCAAGGGCTTGGTGAAGATATCTGCCAATTGTTCTTCAGTGTTGACGTGTATGATATCAATGTCTTCCTTCACAACATGATCTCTGAGAAAGTGATGACGAATCTCAATGTGCTTTGTCTTTGAGTGTTGAACTGGCTTGTTGGCAATCTTGATGGCGCTTTCATTGTCGTAGTAGAGTGGCACTTGCTTCAGATGAATGCCATAGTCCTTGAGTGTTTGCTTCATCCACAGAAGCTGAGCGCAGCAAGATCCAGCAGCAATGTATTCAGATTCAGCAGTGGAGAGAGATACACAGTTCTGCTTCTTTGAAGACCAACATACAAGTGATCGTCCCAGAAAATGACATGTGCCTGATGTAGACTTGCGATCCACCTTGTCACCAGCATAATCAGCATCCGAGAATCCAACCAGATCAAATTCTGAGCCCTTTGGATACCATAATCCTAGAGTTGGGGTGTGAGCCAAATATCAAAGAATTCGCTTCACAGCTAAGTGATGCGACTCCTTTGGTGCCGCTTGGAATCGAGCACACATGCAAACACTAAGCATAATATCTGGCCTAGATGCACATAGATAAAGTAAAGAACCAATCATGGAGCGGTATACCTTTTGATCGAACTCTTTACCATTGTCGTCGGGACCCAGATGATGTTTGGCTGGCATTGGCGTCGTGAAGCCTTTGCAGTCTTGCATACCAAACTTCTTCAAGCAATCTTTGAGATACTTCTCTTGACATATGAAGATGTCATTGCGTTGCTGTCGTATTTGATGACCGAGGAAGAACTTCAGCTCTCCCATCATGGACATCTGATATTTCTCTTGCATCATATATCCAAACTCTTCACTGTACTTCTGATTGGTGCAGCCAAAGATAATGTCTTCCACATATATTTGGCACACAAACAGTTCACCATCATATGTCTTCGTGAAGAGAGTGGGGTCGAGGGAAGCAGGTATGAAGCCTTTGCTCTTCAGGAAGTATTTGAGTGTGTCATACCAAGCCCGAGGGGCTTGTTTGAGGCCATACAGTGCCTTGTTGAGCCTGTATACCATGTCAGGATGTTTTGGATCTTCAAAGCCAGGCGGTTGTGCAACATACACTTCTTCTTCCATCTTGCCATTGAGAAAATCGCTCTTCATATCCATTTGATATAGAAGTATGTTATGATGATTTGCATAGGCCAGTAGTATGCGTATGGCTTCAAGTCGAGTCACGGGAGCAAATGTTTCATCGAAGTCAATTCCTTCCACTTGAGTATATCCTTGAGCAACGAGACGAGCTTTGTTTCTGACAACTTGACCATGCTCATCTTGCTTGTTGCGGTATATCCATTTGGTGCCTATTATATTGTGCTTCCGAGGGTCAGGACGCTTAACCAGTTCCCATACATTATTCAGCTCAAACTATTGAAGCTCTTCTTGAATTGCTTGAATCCATTCAGGTTCCATGAAGGCTTCTTCAACTTTCTTGGGTTCTGTTATTGAGACGAATGCGAAGTGCCCACAAAAATTTGCTAGCTGAGTTGCCCTTGAACGAGTGAGCGGACTGGGTGCATTGATGCTATCAAGTATTCTCTCAATCTGCACTTCATTGGCAACACGAGGATGTACAGGGCGAAGATTTTGCTCTTGCTGATCATTGTCATTGTCAGAAGGATTGTCTTCAGGCTGAGCATTGTCTTCAGGTTGACCAGGTGCGAATATGATAAGTTCCTCTTCAGGTTGAGCTTCAGAGGGTATGATTTCTCCAGTTCCCATTAGTTTGATTGATTCACTGGATGGAACTTCATCTAGCACATTTGGCAGGTGCTCTCTTTGTGAACCGTTAGTCTCATCGAACCGCACATCCACTGTTTCAACCACTTTATAATGAAAGAGATTGAAGACTCTGTAGGAGTGCGAATCCTTTCCATATCCAAGCATAAAACCCTCATGTGCTTTTGGTGCAAATTTTGAAGTGTGATGTGGATCCTTGATCCAGCACCTGGCGCCAAATACTCTGAACTAACTGAGATTTGGCTTCTTGCCAGTAAGGAGCTCATAAGATGTCTTGTTCAGAAGCTTGTGAAGATAAACACGATTGATTGTATGGCATGCAGTATCAATGGCTTCTGGCCAGAATTTTCTTGGAGTCTTGTATTCATCAAGCATCGTTCGGGCCATCTCATTGAGTGTTCTGTTCTTGCGTTCGACGACGCCATTCTGCTGTGGCGTGTATGGGGCTGAGAATTCATGTGTGATGCCCAAAGTATCAAGATATGTATCAAGGCCAGTGTTCTTGAATTCAGTGCCATTGTCACTTCTGATGTGCTTTATCTTGGCGCCATAGTTGTTCATTGCTCGATTGGCGAAGCGTCTGAAGAGATCCTGCACTTCAATCTTGTAGAGGATTATGTGCACCCAAGTATATCTAGAATAATCATCAACAATGACAAAGCCACAGAGACAAGTAGTAGTAGTAAGAGTTGAGTAATGAGTGGGACCGAAAAGATCCATGTGGAGCAGTTCGAAGGGTCGAGTAGTTGTCATGATTGTCTTCGAGGGATGTTTGGCCCTCGTCATCTTTCCTGCTTCACAGGCACCGCATAACTGATCTTTCTTGAACTTGATGCCCTCGATGCCTATGACATGCTTCTTCTTTGCAAGGGTGTGGAGGTTCCTCATGCCAGCATGCCCTAGCCTCCGATGCCAGAGCCAGCATTCTGAAGCTTTTGCTAGAAGACATACGGCAAGCTGTGGTCCTGCTGAGAAATCTACCACGTACAAATCATCTTTTCGATACCCTTCAAACACTAGAGACTTGTCAGATTCCATTAGAACAAGGCAACGATATTTTCCAAACATTATGATCATGTTTAAATCGCAAAGCATTGAGACATACATTAAGTTGAAGCCAAGGGATTCAACAAGCATGACTTTATCCATGTGTTGATCCTTTGAGATTGCAACTCTACCTAGACCCAATACCTTACTTTTACCAGTGTCAGCAAATGTGATGTGACTCTTGTCGGATGGACGTAAGGTTGAGTCCATAAGAAGGCTTCTTTTGCCAGTCATGTGATTGGTACACCCACTATCAACAATCCATTCTGAAGACGCTGGTGTCGTACCCTACAGTGCAGTTAGGGGGATAGGCTTCACAAAAAGAATTGTGAAGCAAAAACATTTGACGAACCAGTGGGTTATGAAAGCTTAGATCCAGATTAGGACTGATAGGGAGAGTAGCAAGCGATTCAGGAATGAAGTACATAGTAAGACCATTCAGGCATTTGATCTTGCGCCCTACAAGATGTTTAAGGTCCCAGCAATAGCGTCAGACGATTTTGGTTTTCTGCTGGAGACCTTTCCCTGCAAAAGAGAGTTAAGCTTTCTTAGCCACCCACATCTTCAAGGGTGGCTTAGAAGCAATAAGTCTAAGTGCAGCGTCTGAGAACTTTGGCTTTGGAGCCCTAGCAAAAAGTCTTGAAGGCGGACAATAGTACTCATAAGAATACGCAGAATAGTTCTTGGTCTTATGAACATGGCGGTTCGATGAACCGCGCTCATATTCATAGGCCTGGGTATGGTTTCCCTGCAAAACATTTGCATTAGTGCGACTCAGGTGAGTCCTCTGTCTGTATGAAGCCTTTGGACCGTATGAAGCCTGTGGTCTGGGGTTTGTCTTCTTCACCTGTGGTGTCATGATGACATTCACAGGAAGATTTTCCAAACACTTTTTCGGCACCCAGATCTTCTTCATAGGCGGCCCATTCCTGTAGTTAGTACCAATATACCTGGCAAACACTTCACCATTCTGATTCTTAAACAGTTTATAGTTTGCATCAAAGGATTCATCAATGACAATGGGGTTAGCACAAATGAAGCCAGATAGATTGGATGGATCTGCTGAAGGTTCCTTTGCAGCAACCCATGTGGTTTTGGGGTACTGCTCAGGTTTCCAGTAAGAGCCATCAGCATTCATTTTCCTTACGAACCCAACACCCTCTTTCCTCGGGTTTCGGTTCAGAATCTCCCTTTTGAGGACATCACATAGTGTCTGATGCCCTTTAAGACTTTTGTACATCCCTGTTTCAAGCAATATCTTCAACCTAGCATTCTCATCAGCAATAGCAGAGGTATCCTCAGCAGAGGGGTTAGTTCCCACATCAACATTTGAAGATATTGCAATAGTAGCAGCAGTAGAACATTCAGCAACAGAAGTAGCATTATCATGCTCAATGCATTTAAGACATGGTGGTTCAAATCCTTCCTGAGCGGAACTGATCTGTTCGGCGCGAAGTGACTCGTTTTCCTTTTGAAGATCTTCATGAGCCGCTCTCAATTTCTCAAGATCTTGCTTCCTTTGAAGATAATCATAGGAAAGCTTTTCATCAGTTGTTGAGAGCGTTTCATGACGACTTTCAAGTTCCTCATACTTAACGTGAAGATTTTTTATGTCTTCAATTAAGGACTCAGATCGAGTCATTTCAGCGTCTAACAGATCATCGCTTTTGTCTAACAGTTTTTGAATATGTTCCATAGCTTTCTGTTGTTCAGTTGCAATTTTAGCAAGTGTTTTGTAGCTGGGTTTTGAACCACAATCAAAGTCATCTTCACTAGATGTTTGATAGTGAGTAGTGCGTGTGTTTACCTTGGCACCGCGTGCCATGAAGTAGTAGGTAGGACCGGAGTAGTCCTTGTCATTTGCATCGGTGTCGGTGATGAAGTCATTGTCTTCAGTGTTGAAGATGGACTTGGCAACGTATGCTGTAGCCAGACTTGCAACGCCAGAATCGGACTCCTCCTCAGACTCCACCTCCGCCTCCTCAGAAGCGGACTCCTCCTCTGAATCCATTTCCTTGCCAACAAACGCACGTGCCTTGCCAGATGAGCTCTTCTTGTGTGATGAAGACTTTGAGGAAGACTTGGAAGAAGACTTTGAGTATTTCTTCTTCTTCTTGTCGTCAGAGTCATATTCCTTGCTCTTCTTCTTCTTTTTGTTCTCATTGTCCCACTGCGGACACTCAGAGATGAAGTGGCCAGGTTTCTTGCACTTGTGACATGTTTTCTTCTTGTAGTCATGAGCAGAAGCTTCATCATTCCTTGTGCTTGATCGTGAAGACTTTCTGAAACCTTTCTTCTTGGTGAATTTTTGGAACTTCTTCACAAGCATAGCAAGTTCCTTTCCAATGTCTTCAGGATCATCAGAACTGCTGTCAGATTCTTCTTCAGATGAGGAGACAACTTTTGCCTTCAAGGCACGAGTTCGCCCATAGTTTGGACCGTAGATATCTCTTTTCTCAGAAAGCTGAAACTCATGTGTGTTGAGCCTCTCAAGTATGTCAGACGGATCGAGTGTCTTGAAATCAGGACGTTCTTGAATCATTAGGGCTAGGGTGTCAAACGAACTGTCAAGTGATCTCATTAGTGTCTTGACGACTTCATGCTTGGTGATCTCAGTAGCGCCGAGGGCTTGAAGCTCATTTGTGATGTCAGTGAGTCGATCAAACGTAAGCTGGACATTCTCATTGTCATTTCGCTTGAAGCGGTTGAAGAGGTTGCGAAGGACACTGATTCTCTGATCTCTCTGGGTTGAGACGCCTTCGTTGACCTTGGAGAGCCAGTCCCAGACTAGCTTAGATGTTTCCAAAGCACTCATGCGGCCATACTGTCCTTTGGTTAGATGACCACAGATGATATTCTTGGAAGTAGAGTCCAGTTGAATGAACTTCTTGACATCAGCAGCAGTGACACCTTCTCCAGCCTTGGGAATGCCGTTCTTGACGACATACCATAGGTCGACGTTGATGGCTTCAAGATGCATGCGCATCTTATTCTTCCAGTAGGGATATTCAGTTCCATCAAAGACGGGGCACGCAACGGAGACTTTAATTATCCCTGCAGTCGACATAGCTAAAACTCTAGGTGGTTAAACCGAATCACACAGAACAAGGGAGTACCTTGCTCTGATACCAATTGAAAGTGCGTTATATCGACTAGAGGGGGGTGAATAGGCGATTTTTATGAAAGTCTTCAAAACATGGAAGTTTCGAAGACAAACGATAGAAATAAACCTATTACCATGCAGCGGAAGGTAGACTACACTAGGCAAACCATAGTCAAGTATTCAATGAAGTGAAAGCACAATGACTAATAGCAGCTAGGTAGTAAGGATCAGGTAGGAAGATATTATGAAGCCAAACAGAAGACGCAGTCACTCAGTGAAGACAAAAGATAGTGCAATCATACAATGACTTCACAAGGACCAACAGTAAGTAAAGGGAAGGGAAGGATGAAACCAGTGACTCGTTGAAGACAATGATTTGTTGGACTAGTTCCAGTTGCTGTGACAACTGTACGTCTGGTTAGGGCAGCTAGGTATTTAAACCTGAGGACACACAATCCTAGACACCCAGTCCTGAACACGCAGCTCGGGACACCCAGTCCTCACCGTATTCCCCTTGAGCTAAGGTCACACAAACCTCGCCCAATCACTCTGGTAAGTCTTCAAGGTAGACCCCCAAACCTTCACAGAATTTGTTCATCGGCGATCCACAATGTCTCTTGGATGCTCAGAACGCGACGCCTAACCGGCTGGAGGATTCATAGTCCTCAAGTGTAATAAGTCTTCAGATCACACAGACAAGAAGACTTAAGTGATGCCTAACACTCTTTTGCTCTGGGTGGTTAGGGCTTTATCCTTGCAAGGAATTCTCTCTCAAAGGCTTCGAGGTGGGTTGCTCTCAAACGATAAAAGCCGTACTCTAACTCTGAGCAGCCAACCGTTTATGGTTGTAGGGGGTGGGCTATTTATAGCCACTAGGCAACCCGACCTGATTTGTCCGAAATGACCCTGGGTCACTAAGGAACTGACACGTGTTCCAACGGTCCGATTTCAAACTCACATGGCAACTTTACTTGGGCTACAAGCAAAGCTGACTTGTCCGACTCTGGACAAGATTTGCTCTCATAGTCTTCACTCGAAGACATAGGTTTTGGTTAAGCATCACTTCAGTCATTCTGACTGGTTCTCTTGGATCCCACTTAACAGTACGGTGGTTCCTATGACTCAACAAAGAAGAAAAAGAACTACGAAAGATCTACGTCTTCAAGCTCCATAGGCTTCATGCGATGTCTTCTCTTGTCATAGTCTTCAATGTGAATATCTTCATATACCACCTTTGACATCAATGTCTTCATACATTTTTAGGGGTCATCTTTGGTAGGAAAACCGAATCAATGAGGGACTTCTACCTGTGTTATCCTGCAATTCTCACAAACACATTAGTCCCTCAACTAGGTTTGTCGTCAATACTCCAAAACCAACTAGGGGTGGCACTAGATGCACTTACAAAAGTACTCATGGACGGCGGCAGTGGATTAAACCTCATCTATGAGGAAACTCTTCAAAAAATGGAAATAGACTGGAGCCGCATTGAGCAAAGCAGCACAACCTTCAGAGGAATCATCCCCAGTCGGGAAGCACGTTGTGCTGGGAAAATCACACTAGATGTGGTATTCAGCACACCGGAGAACTATAGGTCCGAAGAAATTACATTCCAAGTGGCCCCATTCAGTAGTGGATACCACGCCCTTTTAGGACGGGAGGCGTTCATGATCTTCCAAGCCATACCCCATTATGGGTACATGAAGCTCAAAATGCCCGGGCCCAACGGAATCATCACTCTCGCTAGTGATCTGGACACAGCACTCCACGCCGAAAACAAAACAGCCGCATTGGCCCTCGAGGCATTATCCGAAGCCCTTTCGGCCGAGGAATTAACTGTGCTATGCTCCACGGTGGACAGGGACGACGTAATACTTGACAAGAGATCCAAGTCCACCTCTTTTAAACCAGCGGATGAACTAGTCAAATTCCAAGTCCACCCAACGGACCCCACAAAAACAACCTCCATCGAGGCACAGTTAAACCTCGCCGTGGATGCCGCACTACGAGAGTTCCTGCGCGAGAATTGGGACATATTCGCCTGGTAACCCTTAGACATGCCAGGAATCCCACACAGGCTGGCCGAGCATAGCCTCAATATCCTAAAGGGATTCAAGCCAGTCAAGCAGGCTCTTCGGCGTTTCTCTGAACCTAAGAGATAGGCAATGGGAGAGGAACTAGCCAAGTTATTGGAGGCCGGATTCATTAGAGAAATAAAACACCCAGACTGGCTAGCAAACCTGGTGAAGGTTCAAAAAAGGACAAATCCTGGCGCCTATGTGTCAGTTTTAAGGACCTCAACAAGGCTTGCCCAAAGGATCCCTTCCCCTCCCCCGCATTGATCAAATTATCGATGCTACCGCAGGACACGAGTCATTGTGTTTCCTCGACGCATACTCCGGCTACCACCAAATCAAAATGGCGGAGTCCGACCAAGCCGCAACGGCATTTATCACACCATACGGCCCATTCTGTTTCAACACAATGCCTTTTGGGCTCAAAAACGCCGGCGCAACGTATCAGCGCATGATTCAGACATGTCTGGAGAAACAGATCGGCAAAACAGTAGAAGCATACGTAGATGATGTGGTCATAAAAAAACACATCAACTCTCTAATAGACGACTTGAGGCTCACATTCGACAACCTCCGAACATACGACATCAAGCTCAATCCAAAAAAATGCGTTTTCGGCGTGCCAGCTGGAAAGCTCCTGGGTTTCATTGTCTACAATAGAGGAATTGAAGCTAATCCAGCCAAAATTCGAGCTTTGTCACAGTTGGCTACGCCAACAGACCTTAAGCAAATCTAGAAATTAACTGGATGTGTGGCGGCTCTAAGCCGCTTTATCTCCCGCTTAGCAGAAAAGGCACTACCCCTTTATCGCCTCCTTCGGCGTACCGAACACTTTGAGTGGACGGATGCCTCCACAACCGGATCGTAAGAAATAAAAGCCATACTGGCAACCAACCCAATCCTGGCCGCGCCAAACACCGGCGAACCAATGCTGTTGTACATTGCGGCAACTCGTCAAGTTGTAAGTGCAGTGCTCGTCGTCGAACGAGAAGCTGACGGACATAAATTCCCTCTTCAAAAGCCGGTATACTATGTATCCACCGTCCTCACTCCATGCAAATCATGGTACCCACATTACCAAAAGATAGCCTATGCGGTATTCATGGCATCCCGGAAGCTGCGACACTACTTTCAGGACTGTTCGATTATAGTAGCCTCGGAAGTGCCACTTAATGATATTATAAACAACCGTGACACTACGGGCCGAATTGCCAAATGGGCCATTGAGCTCCTCCCGTTCGACATAACATACAAACCTGGGCGGGCCATTAAATCGCAAGTATTGGCTGACTTTGTCGCCCAATGGACGGAAGCCGAACTCCCTAAAGAGTATGGCGCATACTCCAATTGGATCATGCACTTCGACGGCTCTAAAATGATGGCCGGTCTAGGGGCTGGCGTCGTCCTGACGTCCCCAACCGGAGATACCGTTCAGTACGTACTGCAGATACTGTACACATACTCCAATAACGCAGCCGAATACGAAGCTTTGTTGCATGGTCTTCGGATGGCAGTCTCCATGGGCATTCAACGCCTGGAGGTGCGTGGGGATTCAAACCTCGCAATATCCCAAATAAATGGAGACTTCGATGCCAAGGATCCGAAGATGGCGGCCTATCAAAACGTCGTCCTAAAAATGTCAGCTCGGTTCGAGGGGCTCAAATTTCATCATGTGGCTTGGGAAAACAACTAGGCGACGGATATCCTCGCTCACATCGGTGCAAAACGCGACGCAGTCCCCCCCAACATCTTTTTGGAGAGGTTGTTTAAGCCATCGGTGGTATGGGAAGGGGACACCGATAACAATAGTCCGGACCCGGCCAAAACGCCCGATACCGAACACTCTGACATAATCGGAGGCTCTGCCACCGAAATAACACCTTCAGCCCACGTAATAATGGCCGTCATCGCCCCGTGGACAAAACCATTCCTGGCCTACCTAACTAGGCAGGAACTTCCCGAGGACCAAAATGAGGCACGCTGCATAGTGCGGCGATCTAAAGCCTACAGGGTCCACGAGGGAGAGCTATATAAGAAAAGCACTACCAGAGTCCTTCAAAGGTGCATCTCCGAAGAGGAAGGGCGGAAGCGTTTGGCAGAAATTCATGCCGGACTCGGCGGCCACCACGCTGCAGCCCGGGCCCTTGTAAGCAAGGCCTTCCGTACAGGTTTTTATTGGCCGACGGCCCGGGCAGACCCACAGGACTTGGTCCAACGCTGCGCCAGTTGCCAGCTTTTTGCAAACCAAAGCCATATGCCACCCACCGCCCTCCAAACAATCCCCATTACCTGGCCCTTCGTGGTCTGGGGGCTTGACATGGTCGGACCCCTTAAGGGGGGAACCCACAAGAAAAAATACTTACTGGTCATGGTGGATAAATTCACCAAATGGATAGAAGCCAAACCTGTTAAAACAGCCGAATCCATACCGGTGATAGACTTCATATCCGGGGTTGTACACTATTATGGCGTCCCCCACAGCATCATCACTGACAACGACACGAACTTCATGACCGACGAGGTAAAACTCTGGTGTAGCAACATGGGCATCAAGCTCGATTACGCTTCCGTCTATCATGCACAAACCAACGGCCAAGTTGAGCGAGCAAATGGTCTTATCATGAGCGGCATTAAACCCAGATTAGTGCGGTCCTTAACGGAGTCTAACACGCACTGGGTAGAGGAGCTCGACTCTGTACTCTGGGGGCTGCGGACCACGCCGAATCGTAGTACCGGATATACACCCTTCTTTATGGTGTACGGCGCAGAGGCAGTCCTGCCCTGTGACATAATTCATGACTCACCTTGAGTGCGCATGTACGAAGAAAGAGAAGCCGAGCTCGATTGGCAGGACAGTCTGGACACCCTGGAGGAGGAGCGCGACGTGGCAAAAGCCCGTTCCGCATTTTATCAACAACATGCTTGCAGATACCAAAGCAGAGAAGTACAGGCCAAAACTTATAACGTTGGCGAGTTAGTTCTACGCCTGCCGGAGAAGAAAAAGTCCAAGCTCGAGCCCAAATGGGAAGGTCCCTTCATTATTGACCAAATTCTGACCTGTGGAGCGTACCGTCTGCGGGATGCATCAAATAATCGACTTGAGCCGAACCCATGGAACGCAGCCAGGCTCCGAAGATTCTACGCCTAGCGCCGGACTCTATGTTTGTCTCCTTCCTCTGTCCATTTTTTGAACATATATTATCTATCTTTTTTCTCTTTCTTTCTTTTATTCTTTCTCACAGCCTTCAAGGGCCAGCTTGTGCCTCTCTTGCACATTATAGATGCACTAACCGCGCTCATTATACCTGGGGGCTTCTTACACAGAAGCTTAATTATCCATCTGGGCTTCATGCCCAGCACATGTGTTATTCTTCCACATGTACCTTTTCTTCGCCATTATATGCGTCGATATGACTTAAGTTTTGGCCAAGCTGGGTTGCCTAGCTCTTGTATTTATGCCCTACGTTCTCGTTAATTCAGCTAGGGCAAAAGGGGAGCACCTCTGCGATTGTTACTGCCGGGTCAGCCGGATGTGTACCTTAGACTGGGTGAAGCCGAAAGCTAGCGTTCTTAAGGGAATATTCGGTCGGTGAACAAAAGATGATTTTTATTTATTTATTTTCCATATGTGCCCCCAGATGTTTTATCCTGTGTTTCCTCTCGCAGTCCGGACATGCATTTTAGGGCATGCGTACCCAGGGAAAGGAACCCTTAACAGAACTATTCTCCCTGGAAGATGTTTCTTACTACCCATGTAATATAACATAACTAGTTGGGCACTTGTCTATTCAAGCACTAATGACCCCTACGCCTGGTCTCCACGCATACCCCGGTTCTTATATAACTGAGCTGGTATTCGGATACACTCCGGACTATCGGGTCCTGAGGTTGAAGCGAAAAGGTCCGCCATGACAAATGATCTACAATCCGGCTAGAAGGCATTATACATGTCATTTTAATTACATAGTCATGTAGACTGGCTAAATTCCTCTTCTATACCATCCAACAGGCGGTCTATCCTATAATCCTGTTGGGAATACTTTGCGGCTAATTCTACTTGCCCATAGACTAAGCTAACGGGGATCTCTTTCCCGTCGGGCCCCACAGGTCTGACCTCGGCCATGTGATTTGGGTCAGCCTTGGTATACCGCGTCTTCACCATGGCCCAGGCTTCCCTGGCACCTTGACGGCAGGCAGATATCTTCCATAATCAGAAGCGCCGCCGTGCTCCCTTGAGCTTCTCCACAAGCTCTCCAACGCCTTCTGGCAGGGAGACGGATGGCCACAAGGCCTGCGCAATACCTTGCATCACCTGCCGAACTTGTTCTTGCAGTTGTGAGAGCTCGGATAGAAGATCACCCGCAGACCCGGGCATCTCCTCCGCAGGACGACCCGTCAGCATACCTCCAGACATAACTCTGTTAGCCGGCTTCTTCGTCGTCCCCTTTATTAAGGGTTCGTTCAGGAACTTACTAAATATGTCGCGTCGAAGCCGCTTATTCTCCTTCTCGGAGTCTGCCAGCTGGGCTCGAACATCTTTCAGTTCCATGCTCAACTTGGTATTGGCGTCTTGGAGATTGTTTTTCTCCTGCCTAACCTCAGTCAGCACGCGTTCGCCAGCCTTTAGCTGTCGTACGACATGCTGCTCCTCCGGATTCACTCCGGATTTATCTGCAACATCTATTATTAGATCTGCAGCCATGCCGCATGCTATATGGTACCTATCATTCTTTGAAAGAAATGTTACCAGCTGGGGACTTTTTAGGTTCCTTCAATGCGGCAATAGCGGCCCGAAGTTGGGTCTTGCATTCCTCCAGCTCCTGTGACAGTCGACTATTCTTCTCTATAAGAACCTGCACAATAAGATGATCCTTAAATCAGTTCTTCTAACTGTTTCAAGTATCAGGGGCTACTGATACATATACTCGTTAGATTTTCTTACTCGTACATCCTTTACATACTGGTCCGTGGCTCTGGCTAGACCATTTTGAGTAGCACAGAGGTATGCCTCTCCAGAATTGAAGTCATCAAATGCCTCTGGTGAGAAGCAAGTGTCGCGGAGTACGGCCCGGCGACGCCTATGATTCATGGCGCTCTCCACTTCTGAATGTGTAGCGGATAGCCTATCTGCATCCACTATAGGGGGACTATCCGGCGTCCGCCCCATGTCAGCTTCCGCCTCTATGTCCGGTCCTGGAGCCCGACTGGTGGAAGCATGATCGGCAGCCTCACCGGACATATTCCGACGAGCGTTTTTTCTGTTATAGAAACATGGACGTCATTACATTTCAAGAAAGACGACAACCACAGAGTGGGGTTTCTGTCATACCTCTGCGCCGGCATCTTCGTCCTGGCCGCCTTCCTTTTTGGCCTGCCCGACCTCGGTGCCTCTTGTTGGCGAGTTGCTGCGGGTTCGGCATGGCGTCCCGAATGCCTTCCCTGTAAAAACACCATATGTATATGGTAGGTGAAGTGTCTAAAAGGGGATCCTAGTTTTTGGAGTTGGGATTTTGGGTTTTTCTTACATGCGATGCAGGAAGCAGTCCGGGATAGTCGGCCGTAATGGCCACCATGGCGTCATCACAGCTTAATTGATAGAACTGCCGGTCTATCAGCTCCACGAATATGATCGGATCTTCTTCGAGTCCGGCATCGAGAGCCCAGTTTTCACAGTTCCTGCCGCAAAATGGCAAGGTGAGTACCTATGACAAAGAATGCGGGAAGAACAGGAGTAAGGAGATATAACTCACCCAGCTTGGGGGGTTGTACATGGAGAATCCATCCCGTGGCTTGATGCGGATGAACTCCTCTTCCTCTCCCTTGAACAATTTGGACATAATTTTTGCTAAAGCGGCAGCGTTGTCCGGACCCTTACGCCCGCAACGGGTGGCGTCATCTTCCCCGTTAAAACACCACAAGGGGTGCCCTCGATATTGAAGTGGTTGCACTCCCCGCATTGTGCATATTGACATAACCTCGATTACTGTCAATCCTGATTGAGCCAGCGCTTTAATCCAGTTCATCAGGTAAAGGACTTCTCTGTTGTCTTCCTCCTGGGGGCTCCGTGGGTGCCAACTTTGGCGTTTCTTCATAGGAGCATTGTTGTACTCAGGAAGACCCCACCGAACAGGGTCCGGAAGGGGGACGTCCTCCATATAAAACCATTCCGAAGGCCAGTCTTCGGACGTCTTCTTCGGAGTACCGGACAGGTATCCGGTTTTGGCGATGTGCCATATTTCGGCTCCGCCCACTTGATAAAGTGACCCCTTCTGTGTGCGAGGGACGAGGCAAAATAACCTTTTCCACAGCTCAAAATGAGCCTCGCAGCCCAGGAATAACTCGCAAAGGCCAACATAGCCGGCGATGTGTAAAATGGAAGCAGGGGTGAAATTATGCAGTTGGAGGCCGTAAAACTCCAGGAGCCCACGGAGGAATAGATGAATCAGAAATAAGAGTCCCCTCAATAAATAAGGGACAAGACATACCCGCTCCCCTATAGAGGGGCTGGGGAAGCTCTCCGTTTTCTCCCCGCCATTGTAGGTGGTGAGCCCGGCTCGGACGGGCACCATATACGCTGGAGGGAGAAATCCCTTAGTCTGCAGTTTGACTAATCGACGGTGTGGGACTGAACACCTCTCCCAATCACCGGGCTTAGGGCTACGGGGGCGGGAGGAGGAGCTGCGTAGGTCGGCCATGCTGGAGTGGATCTTTCTGAAGCATGCTCCGATGGATTCTCGCTGGGGGAGGATGGTATGGATTGGATCTAAGAATCTCCATCCCTTTAATAGACAATTTATTTATCTGACTAGGGGGGCGAATGTAAAAACGCCCTGGCGCCTCGCATTCATTCTACGCGTGGAAGATAGCCCTTATTGGGCGTAGAAGCCAAGAGGTTCAACATTTATGGGACCGGACACTGCTTAACAAATATTTGCAATTTGGAGAAGAACCTGCCTTGCAATGCTGAAGACAACACTGCGCGCCAGACTCATCGTCATTGAAGCCTGGTTCGGGGGCTACTGAGGGAGTCCTTGATTAGGGGTTCTCCGGACAGCCGGACTATATCATTTGGCCGGACTGTTGGACTATGAAGATACAAGATTGAAGACTTCGTCCTGTGTCCGGATGGGACTCTACTTGGCGTGGAAGGCAAGCTAGGCAATACGAATATGTATATCTCCTCCTTTGTAACCGACCTTGTGTAACCCTAGCCCCCTCTGGTGTCTATATAGACTAGAGGGTTTTAGTCCGTAGGACAACATACAATCATACCATAGGCTAGCTTCTAGGGTTTAGCTTCTCCGATCTCGTGGTAGATCAACTCTTGTACTACTCATATTATCAAGAATAATCAAACATGACGTAGGGTTTTACCTCCATCAAGAGGGCCCGAACCTGGGTAAAACATCGTGTCACCAGCCTCCTGTTACCATCCGCCTTAGACGCACATTTCGGGACCCCCTACCCGAGATCCGCCGGTTTTGACACCGACAAAGACCTAGGGCGTTTGAGGAAGACCATCGTTCAAATATACAAGCCAAGTTATATAATGAAAAATTCCCACTAGTATATGAAAGTGATATCATAGGAGACTCTCTATCATGAAGATCATGGTGCTACTTTGAAGCACAAGTGTGGAAAAAAGGATAGTAACATCGTCCCTTCTCTCTTTTTCTCTTTTTTTAGGGGCCTTCTCTTTTTTATTTCGCCTTTTTCTCTCTTTTTTATTTCCTCACATGGGACAATGCTCTAATAATGAAAATAATCACACTTCTATTTACTTACAACTCAAGAAATACAACACGATACGAGAACAAAAATATGACTCTATGTGAATGCCTCCGGCGGTGTACCGGGATGTGCAATGAATCAAGAGTGACATGTATAAAAAATGATGAACGGTGGCTTTGCGACAAATACGATGTCGACTACATGATCATGCAAAGCAGTATGACAATGATGATGTATGTCATAATAAACGGAACTATGGAAAGTTGCATGGCAATATATCTTGGAATGGCTATGGAAATGCCATACTAGGTAGGTATGGTGGCTGTTTTGAGGAAGGATATATGGTGGGTTTATGGTACCGGTGAAAGTTGCACGGCAATAGAGAGGCTAGCAATGGTGGAAAGGTGAGAGTGCGTATAAACCGTGGACTCAACATTAGTCATAAAGAACTCACATACTTATTGCAAAATTCTATTAGTCATCGAAACAAAGTACTACGCGCATGCTCCTAGGGGTATAGATTGGTAGGAAAAGACCATCGCTTGTCCTCGACCGCCACTCATAAGGAAGACAATCAAAAATATCTCATGCTCCAACTTCGTTACATAATGGTTCACCATACGTGCATGCTACGGGACTCACAAACCTTAACACAAGTATTTCTCAAATTCACAACTACTTACTAGCATGACTCTAATATCACCATCTTCATATCTCAAAACAATCATAAGGAATCAAACTTCTCATTGTATTCAATGCACTTTATATGAAAGCATTTATTATATCCCTCTTGGATGCCTATCATATTAGGACTAATTTTATAACCCAAGTAAATTACCATGCTGTTTAGAGACTCTCAAAGTAATACAAGTGAAGTACGAGAGTTCATCAATTTTCATAAAATAAAACCACCACCGTGCTCTAAAAAGATATAAGGGAAGTACTAGAGCAAATTTTCCTAGCTCAAAAAATATAAGTGAAGCACAAAGAGCATTCTCATAAATCATAATTCATGCGTGTCTCTATCAAAAGGTGTGTACAGCAAGGATTATTGTGGCAAACTGAAAAGCAAGGACTCAAATCATACAAGACGCTCCAAGCAAAACACATATCATGTGGTGAATAAAAATATAGCCTCAAGTAAAGTTGCTGATAGACGAAGAAGAAAGAGGGGATGCCTTCCCGGGGCATCCCCAAGCTTAGGATTTTTGACATCCTTGAATATTACGTTGGGGTGCCTTGGTCATCCCCAATCTTAGGCTCTTGCCACTCCTTATTCCATAGTCCATCAAATCCTTACCCAAAACTTGAAAACTTCACAACACAAAACTCCAACAGAAAAATCTCATAAGCTCCGTTAATATAAGAAAATAAATCACCACTTTTGGTACTATTGTGAACACATTCTTTATTTATATTGGTGTAATATCTACCGTATTCCAACTTTTCCAAGGTTCATACTCCCCGATACTAGCGAAAGATACATCAAAATAAGCAAACAACACGCCAACAACAGAATCTGTCAAAAACAGAACAGTCTGTAGCAATCTGGAGATTTTGAATAATTATGTAACTCCAAACATTCTGAGAAAGTAGGAAGTCCTTGATAATTTTTTTTATTAATCCTCTGCAAAAAGAATCAGCATTTTATCTCCCTTCTATTAAAAATTTAAACTAATCTCCTGGTCGCAAAAGTTTCTGTTTTTCAGCAGGATCAAATTAACTATCATCGTAAGCTATCCCGAAGGTCTTACTTGGCACAAACACTAAATAAAACACAAAACACATCTAATCAGAGGCTACATGATTTATTCAAAGCAAAACAGGAGCTAAAAAGCAAGAACAAAAATAAAATTGGGTTGCTGTGACGCCCCCGATTCGATCGTACACTAATCATACACGCAAACATGTACGATCAAGATCAGGGACTCATGGGAAGATATAACAACACAACTCTACAAATAAAATAAGTCATACAAGCATCATATTACAATCCAGGGGCCTCGAGGGCTCGAATACAAGAGCTCGATCATAGACGAGTCAGCGGAAGCAACAATATCTGAGTACAGACATAAGTTAAACAAGTTTGCCCTAAGAAGGCTAGCACAAACTGGGATACAGGTCGAAAGAGGCGCATGCCTCCTGCCTGGGATCCTCCTAAACTACTCCTGGTCATTGTCCGCGGGCTGCACGTAGTAGTAGGCACCTCCCGAGTAGTAGTAGTCATCATCGACAGTGGCGTCTGGCTCCTGGGCTCCAACATCTGGTCGTAGCAATCGGATATAGAAAGGGGGAAAAGGGGGAGCAAGGTAACCGCGAGTACTCATCCAAAGTACTCGCAAGCAAGGTGCTACACTACAAATGTATGCATTGGTATCAAATGGCAAAAGGGGTAACATATGTGGACTGAACTGCAGAATGCCGGATAAGAGGGGGATAGCTACTCCTATCGAAGACTACGCTTCTGGTAACCTCCATCTTGCAGCAGAAGAAGTGAGTAGATGGTAAGTTCACCAAGTAACGTCGCATAGCATAACCCTAACCGGTGATCCTCCCCTCGTCGCCCTGTGAGAGAGCGATCACCGATTGTATCTGTCACTTGGAAGGATGCATTTTATTAAATATCCAGTTCTAGTTGTCATAAGGTCAAGGTACAACTCCAAGTCATCCTATTACCGAAGATCACGACTATTTGAATAGATTAACATCCCTGCAGGGGTGCACCATAATTCCCAACACGCTCGATCCCTTTTGTCCAGACACACTTTTCTGGGTCATGCCCCGCCTCGGAATATCAACATGTCGCAGCCCTACCTAGGCACAACAGAGAGGTCAGCACACTGGTCTAAATCCTATGGTGCAGGGGTCTGGGCCCATCGCCCATTGCACACCTGCACGTTGCGTACGCGGTCGGAAGCAGACCTAGCCCCCTTAATACAAGCATGAGCTTACAGTCCAATGCGGCGCGCGCCGTTCAGTCGCTGACGTCACGAAGGCTTCGGCTGATACCACGACGTCGAGTGCCCATAACTGTTCCCGCGTAGATGGTTAGTGCGTATAGGACAGTGGCCAGACTTAGATCAAATACCAAGATCTCGTTAAGCGTGTTATTTTGAAATAACCGCAGACGCCGACCAGGGCTAGGCCCACCTCTCTCCTAGGTGGTCTCAACCTACCCTGTCACTCTGCCACAAAGATCCACTCAGAGGTCCGTCAGGACAAACGTCCTTTTGGACCCAATCCGTGAATCACTCGCGGGTACTCTTCGAGCCGACCCGTCTTTAGTCACCACAAGTATCATATATTAGGTGTAAGTATATACCCGTGATCACCTCCCGAGTGATCACGGCCCGATAGTATAGCATGGCAGACTGACAAGAATATAGGGCCACTGATGATAAACTAGCATCCTATACTAAGCATTTAGGATTGCAGGTAAGGTATCAACAGCTGTAGCAATAATGACAGGCTATGCATCAGAATAAGATTAACGGAAAGCTGTAACATTCTACACTACTCTAATGCAAGCAACATAGAGAAGAGTAGGCGATATCTGGTGACCAAGGGGGGGGGGGCTTGCCTGGTTGCTTTGGCAAGAGAGAGGGGTGTCAACACCGTAGTCGTACTGGGTAGCAGTGGCGTCGGTCTCGGTGTCTAGCGAGAGAAGAGGGGGAAGAAACAATAAATATTAAGCAAACAGATGCATAGCGATGCATGACATGACAAGTATTGGTGCTAGGGGTGCCCTAACGCGGTATGAGGTGGTACCGGTGAAGGGGGGAAAACATCTGGGATAATATCCCTGGTGTTTCGTGCTTTCGGACAGATGAATCGGAGGGGGAAAGTTGCGTGTTTGCTATCCTAGGGATGCGTGGCGAATGAACGGGCTGCGTATCCGGATTCGTCTCGTCGTTCTGAGCAACTTTCATGTACAAAGTTTTTCCATCTGAGTTATGGTTTATTTTATATTAATTTTAAAAGATTTAAATCATTTTTAGGATTAATTTAATTATTTTAATTCAACATTATGCAGAACAGTGTTTAATGACATAAGCATGACATCAGAGTGATGTCAGCGGGTCAACTGGTCGGTTGACCAGTCAAACCAGACAGGTGGGTCCAGTGGGACCCACATGTCATTGTCAGGGACACAAACATGGGGGTTAGACTAACTAAATGGGTTAATTAGTGGTTGGGGCCCAGCCGTCAGTGACTATTTAGTTAACTAACTTAATTAATGAAATAATTAGTATTTTATTTATTTACAAAAAAAATTTAAACAACGCGGGCCCGCATGTCAGTGGCAGTAGCTGCCACATCAGCGCAGTTGACTTCGGTCAACGTGGCCAGTTGGGGCCCCTAGGCATACAGGAAGTGACCCAGGGGCGGGCCCCGGTGTGCCAGCTCAGCGGAGCCACCGGAGTAGCTCCGGTGAGCTTGTGCGCAGCGGCCGAACACCGGCGAGCGTCGGGATTTGCCTACGGGGCACCAAATCGAGCACCGTCTCTTGCGTTCGAAAGAGGAGAGTGCCCCGCGTCTATCTACGTCGTCGGAATGCGTGGGGGTGGCCGGAAATTACGGTGGCGAGCACATCGGCAGACGGCCGGAGTCGGGCATGAGAGGAAATGGCGACGCAGCACGCTAGCGAGCCAACTGAGAGGCCAGGCGAGACGTCCGTGAGGCGGCGAATGCAACGGGCGCTGGCCCGTGACCATTTGGTCATCGGAGGCACGCCGGCGGCGAGCGCAGGCGGCGACGACGTTCTGGTGTGCATGGAAACAACGACTCCGGGCACGGAGAGCAGCGACAAGTGGCGCGTCGAATCCTACGGCTGCGGAGAGCACGACTGCGAGCTCAATCGAGCTGGACAACGTCCGTGGCGATAGCAGCATCAACGACGACGGAGCTCCATTTGGGCAAACATGGCGCGGCGGCTACGGGCGGCGGTAGGAAGCACAGAGAGGACGGGAAGGGAGAAATGGAGCTCACCGAGCGGTCACGAAAGACCCTTGGTGGTTTAGGAGCAGCAGAGTTGACGACACTCGTCGGAGACGTGCCGGGGATCCGAGGAAGAAGACGAGGCCGGGCAGCGTTTGCAGGCACCAGGCGTCCTGCGGCTCGTCAGGGAGACGTAGTCGAAGGAGGTGGAGCGAGCGGACACATCGAAGACATGCGGAGGTCGCCGTGGCCGTGAGTTCTACGGCAGCGAGGTCATGGCGGTGCTCGGATGCGGTGGGGAACGAGGGAGAGAGCGAGGTGGATCGGAGGGGAGAGGGAGCGGGGTGAGAGGGAGAGTGGCCCGAGGAGGCCGGGGCGCTGGCGATCTTATCCCCTCCTCGACGCCGGTGAGGGGGGTTCGGCGGCGACCGCGCCCTATAGCGACACGCAACCGAGGAACAGGAAGAGGGCACGGTCGGGGAGCTGGGCCAGATGGGCTGCTTGGCTAGCTGGGCCTTTCAGCCCAGGGGAGAGGGATTTCTACCGTTTTTTCTTTATTTTAGTTTTAGTTTTTGTTTTACTTTTTATTTATTTTCTTTTCTCTTTTAAATCATTTTAAAATATCTAGGCATTTTCTAAATAGGAGTTCTCTTCACTATAATTACCTATGTAATATTAGGCACTACCAGAACATTTTTGTTTTAACTTTGGAAAACTTTTATTTTTGACATTAATTTGAATTTGAATTTTGAAACGGTTTCGAATTAACCCGAGATTAACTACAGTGACTGAGGTGACGTGGCACCATTAGCGTGGGATTACTGTAGCTTAATTACCTAGGCGTTACAAAACTCCTCCACTACAAGAAATCTCGTCCCGAGATTTTAGGAGGTAGAAGGAAACAATGCGGGGTATTCATCACGTAGGCGGTCCTCGCGTTCCCAAGTGGCTTCATCTTTAGAGTGATGCGACCACTGGACTTTGAGGAATTTGATCGCCTTCTGACGAGTGCGGCGTTCAGCTTGGTCAAGAATGCGGACCGGATACTCTTTATAGGAGAGGTCCTTTTGCAATTCGAGCATTTCATGATCTACTGCTCGGATTGGGTCCTTGAAGCAACGGCGGAGCTGTGACATGTGGAACACATCGTGAACCTGAGAAAGTTTCGGCGGAAGCTCCATAGTGAATGGGCCAATATAGCGAGGAGCTAGCTTGCCCTTTATCCCGAAGCGGTGAGCACCCTTCATTGGTGTAACTTGAAGATAAGCCTTTTCGCCAAGTTGATAGACCATGTCTTTGTGATGACGGTCATACTGACTCTTCTGACATGACAGAGCAGTCTTGAGATTCTCGCGAATAATGCAGACTTGTTCTTTGGCCTATTGGATAATATCCGGACCAAAGAGTGGACGTTCCCCAGTTTCTGACCAGTTCAGAGGGGTCTGACACTTTCGGCCATATAACACTTCAAAGGGGGACATCTTCAGACTAGCTTGATAGCTATTATTATAAGAGAACTCGGCAGATGTAAGAGATCCCTCCCATTTCTTGCCGAAGGAAATTACACAAGCTCGAAGCATGTCTTCGAGAACTTGGTTGACATGTTCAACCTGCTCTTGCGACTGAGGATGAAACGCAGTACCGAACAACAGATGAGTTCCCATAGCTTCTTGGAAACTTGCCCAAAATCTTGAAATTAATAAGCTGCCACGGTCTAAACTGATAACCAGTGGAATACCGTGAAGTGAAACAATTCTGGACATGTAGAGAGTTGCAAGCTGACTAGCAGTGATTGTTTCTTTGACTGCCAGAAAATGTGGAACTTTAGAAAGCCGGTCAGTGACGACAAGAATAGCATCATTACCTTTCTGCGATTTGGGAAATCCAGTGACGAAGTCCATTTCAACATGGTCCCATTTCCATTCAGGAATAAAGATAGGTTGCAGAGTTCCAGCAGGCCTTTGCTGTTCAGCTTTGATACGATGGCAAACGTCACACTCAATAACATAACAAGCAATGTCCTGCTTCATATTAGACCACCAGAATCTCTGACGGATGTCCTGGTACATCTTTGTACTACCGAGATGAATAGACAAAGGCGTATCATGAGCTTCTTTCATAACCTATTTAGTATGATCCAGGTTTTTCCTCGAACATGGTACCACTAGGCGGCCTTTGAAGTACAAGGCGCCATCATCAGCGATAGTGAAGAATGAGGGCTTTCCTTCTGCTTGATGGCGTTTAATCCTATGGACTTCAGAGTCATAACCTTGAATAGTCTTTATACCATCTACGAGAGCTGGTACGATAGCCAGGGTATTTAGAGAACCCTTAGTAATAACATGAAGATTCATCTTTTGGAACTCTGGGGGAGGGGGAGCGAGTGCACCAGGGGGAACAATATGAAGGTTCAGCTTTTTGAATTCTTCAACAAGCGAGGGCTGAACTTTGTGAACCTGGAGGTGGTTGCAGTAAGACTTGCGGCTCAAGGCGTCAGCCATTACATTAGACTTGCCTGGGGTATAGGACATACCCACGTCAAAATCTGCAACAGTCTCCATCCATCTCTGTTGATGGAGGTTCAGGTCTGGTGAAGATCTCGCAACGATTACCGATAAGGTAATGTCGCCACTGCTTCAAAGCATGAATGACAGTAGCAAGCTCGAGGTCGTGAACTGGGTAGTTTTCTTCATGAGGGTGCAGTTGACAAGAGGCATAAGCAATCACTCTGCGCTCTTGCATTAGGACACAGCCTAATCCTTGACAGGAAGCGTCGCAGTAAATGACGAAGTCATTCTTAGTATCAGGTGGAGCAAGCACTTGGGCAGAAGTCAACTTGTATTTGAGCGCCTGGAAACTTTCCTGACACTTGTCTGTCCGTTGGAACTTGACGCCCTTATGCAACAGATTAGTCAGAGTCCTAGCGATCTTGGAGAACACTACAAAAAAAGAGACATCCGTGACATTTTGGGCCGAACAATTTTTTTTCCTGTCATACATATGACACTTCTATGACAATAATTGTGACAAAACCCGGTATCATCATAGATGTGGTGAGCTCCTACTTCTATGACAAAAAATCATGACAGAAAATGGGCTTTTCATCCTGGGCGGGCCGGAGACGTAGCTGCATGACATTCTTTGGGCCGTCCATGATGGAAAAAACCATGGTAGAAGCGAGGGCGAGGAAAATTTCGGGGAGTTCCCGGTTACGGTGGGAGGCCGGGGGCCGAGCGATGCACGTTTCTCTCGTACACGTACACGCGTGTGTGCGAGGCGTTGGCTCTAACTGAACCTGAGCGAGGCGTTGTGCTCTAACTGAACCCGAGCGATTGCACTCCAGGCTACGCGTTACTAAACCTGAGCGATCGATTGATGGCTGTTAACTTAACCCAATCGAGCGATTCCTTCGCTACTACTGCTAACTGAAGCCGATCGATTGGATGAACAGTGAGCGTGCGGGGGAGGGGGGGGTTGGATGAACAGTGAGCAGTGACGTTGCCTTTGGATGAACAGGACCCCGTGGTGTGGAGGGATGGATGAACAGTAGACGGTGGAGGGGTGCCCGTGGAGGGGTGGTTGAACAGGACCCCATGGTGTGGAGGGCTGGATGAATAGTAGACGGTGGAGGGGTGGTTGTACAGTAGCCGGTGGAGTAGCGCGCGGTGGAGGCTGGATGAACAGTAGCCCGTGGAGGCTGGAGGAGGTCGACGGTAGCCCGTGGAGGCTGGAGGAGGTCGACGATGGAGATGAACAATATCCCGTGGAGTCCCGTTTTGCGGTACGCCACACCCCTCCCGATGAACAGGACCCCCGTTTCGACCGTAGGAGGTCCTTTTCGTCCGTTTTGCGGTATGCCACACCCCTCCCGATCAACAAGACCCCCGTTTCGACCGTAGGAGGTCCGTTTCCTCTGTTTTGCGGTATGCCACACCCCTCCCGATCAACATGACCCCCGTTTCGACCGTAGGAGGTCCGTTTCCTCCGTTCTGTGGTACGCCAGGCCTCGTTTCCATCGCATGTTCTGTCCAAGCCCTCCCGATGAACACGACCACGCATTCCGTTCCAACCCAGCCGGTTGGCTCCCATGCGTTCCGTTGCCTCCTGATGAACACGACGCATTCCGTTGCCTCCCCATGAACACAACGCATTCTGTTGCCTCCCCATGAACACGACGATGACGTTGTTTCTCCGTTCCGACCCAACCATGTACACGAGGCCTCACCGTACGTATGCGCGACTAGGCGTTCGAGACCCAACCCGTATGTACACATACGTGGCCGTATTTTCTTTCTTGCACCCTGGCCGCTGTACGTACGTGTACATGCCACGTGCGCGCCTCTACTACGACACGTGCGCGCCTCTACATCCACCAGTATATATGTACGTACACGTTCGCGACCAGAATGACAACGCTACGTACGCTTCAACCAGGTGGGTCCCGACTGTCAGGCACTTCCTTGCGTGCGAAGATGTAGCTAGTGGGTCCCAGCAGTTAGGGGGGCGAATCGTTTTGTTTTTTTCGCCTGGACGCACTTCCTTGCGTGCGAAGGTGTAGCTAGTGGGTCCCAACAGTCAGGGGGAAACATGTTTTCACAAAATACGGTGGCCCGTCTGGTGGGTCCCCTCTATCAGGTGGAGGAATAATTATTTTGCGTGTAATAAGGAGGCACTTCCTTGCGGCGTCCATGGACCCAGCTGTCAGTGTCTCCCGCGCATAGTACTCTTTCGATGCAAGTCGGTCGTTGACCACATTGACCACGCCGCGCTGAGAGCACCACGGCGGTGGACGACGGCGAGGCCTAGGAAGGGGATGACACGGAGGTAGGGAAGACTCTGCAATTGTTTCCCATGCGGAGGGGAGTACGACTGTACGAGGGTTTACTGGTTCGTCTGCCATCGCTAGAGAATAACAGCAGGTGTGTGTGAGTAGAGGGATGGCTAGGCCAACGATGGGAGTACGATGGAGCGGTGAGGCCTGCGTGGCAGCATAGCTCGCCGCGGGGAGGAGGGAGCAGGCAGTCCCGCCGGCGCTTGTTTGAGCGGCTGGAGCAGGAAGAGCAGAGATTGAAGAAGCACGACGGCCGTTGGATGGGCATCCAACAGTCAGTGCTTGTGCCTCAACCTTTTTTTAGGAAAGCCTCAAATCTGTGGAAAATAGCATACAACCCATCTGCCATTATTTCTAATAATTTACACCCCATTTGCTAATTCTTAAGGTTTTTTTGGAGCCCATACTCTTTTTGTTAGCATTACATCCCATATTGTGGCCACGGTTAAAAAATTATACGAAATTTTGCATATTTCGGTGCGGTCCGAACTGTTTTTAATCCCGAAATTTCGACTCACATTCAAACTGATTTTAAAAATAAATGTATATTAATATAAAATCCAACAAATTCTCCATGCATAAAAATTAATGTAATTTAAAATCTTGAAATGAAAAAAAAAATGATATTTGAAACTAATTGCCGGTTTGATGTGTTTTAAAAATGTACAGCCCATTTCTCATTACTGATGGGCCATTTTCTCGGCCAGCCGAATGAAAGCTCTCCTCGTCTTGAAAGATTTGCAACCCAACAGGCCTGACAAAGCGACTTACTTGGCAAATCACAAAAAAACTGGGGTGTGGCCGTGGACCCAGCTGTCAGCCTCTCTACTTACAGTACTCTTCCGATTGAAGTCGTTCCTTGACCACGTTGACCACACCGTGCGGAGAGCACCACGGTGGTGGACGATGGCGAGGCCTAGGAAGGGGACGACGCGGAGCCAGGGAAGACGTGGCAGTGGAAGCCCCGCGCGGAGAGGACTACGAGGGTTCACTAGTTCGGCTGCGGTGTGAGGCTGCTGTCGCCGCAACGCCTGGCCAGCGGTGGGAATAGTAGGGGCTGTGAGGCCTCTGCGGTAGCACAGCCGGCCACGGGAGGCAGGAGCATGCGGCACGACCGGCGCTGCTTTGGGCGGCTGGAGGAAGACCAGAGGTGGAAGAAGCACTACGGCCGTTGGATGGACATCGTATGGTCACTGGACCTAGAATCGTTTATATTGACTAAGTTAACAAAGCCCTTCATCCCCGTCAACTTAGTAGGCCCACAAGTGAGCCTCCCACCAAGGTGGGTTCCAGCTAGCCGGGGGAGTATTCATTTTTTGTGCATAATAAGGAGGCGCTTCCGGTGGGTCCGAGATGACAGCGGGGGGAACATTTTTTTCGCAAAATACGGTGGCCCGTACGGTGGGTCCCAGCAGTCAGGGGGAAATGATTTTGTTCGCAAAATACTGGTGGCCCGTCCGGTGGGTCCCCACTCTCAGGTGGAGGAATAATTATTTTCCGCGTAATAAGGAGGCAATTCCTTGTGGCTGTCGTGGATCCAGCTGTTAGCCTCTCCATGTACAGTACTCTTCCGATAGAAGTCGGTCATTGACCACATTAACCACGCCGCGCCAGGAGCACCACGGTGGTGGACGACGGCGAGGCCTAGGAAGGGGACGACGCGGAGCCGGGCAAGACGTGGCAGTGGATGCCCACGCGGAGAGGAGTACGAGCGTTCACTGGTTCGACTGCGGTGTGAGGCTGCCGTCACCGCAGATTAACAGGGGGTGTGGGTGAGTGGAGGGATGGCCTGGCCAGTGGTGGGAGTAGTATGGGGGCAGTGAGGCCTCCGCGGTAGCACAGCCGGCTAGGGGATGCAGGAGCAGGCGGCACGACTGGCGCTGCTCTGGGCGGCTGGAGCAAGAAGACCAGAGGTTGAAGAAGCACTATGGCCGTTGGATGGACATCATACGGTCACTGGAGTATTGACTAAGTTGACAAAGCCCTCTGTCCCCGTCAACTTAGTAGGCCCACAAGTTAACCCAACAATATGGTGGGTCCCAGCTAGCAGGGGGTATTCATTTTTTGGGCGTAATAAGGAGGCACTTCCTTGCGTGCGAAGATATAGCTGGTGGGTCCGACCTGTCAGTGGGGGGAACATTTTTTCGTGAAATACAGAGGCCCTTCATGTGGGTCCTAGCTGTCAGGTGGAGGAATCATTATTTTGTGTGTAATAAGGAGGCATTTCCTTGCATGCAGCCATGGACCCAGCTGTCAGCCTCTCCATGTACAGTCCACTTCCGATGGATGTCGTTCATTGACCATGTTGACCAAGCCACGTCGAGAGGACCAGGGCGGTGGACGACGGCGAGGCCTAGGAAGGGAACGACACGGAGCCAGGGAATACTCGGCAGTTGTTTCCCACACGGAGGAGTACGAGGGTTTACTGGTTCATCTGCCATTGCCGGAGAATAACAACATGTGTGGGTGAGTAGAGGGATGGCTAGGACAGCGATGGGAGTATGTTGGGGCCGTGAGGCCTGCACGGCAGCATAGCCGACCGCGGGAGGAGGGAGCAGGCAGTCCCGCCGGCGCTTGTTTGAGTGGCTGGAGCATGAAGAGCAGAGATTAAAGAAGCACGACAGCCGTTGGATGGACATCCAACAGTCACTACTCTTGTGTGTTGACTAAGTTGATAGGGCGTTGCGTGTGCGTCAACCTTTTTTTATGAAAGGATACGCGTCAACCTGTAGTAGGCGCACAAGTCAGCCTCAAATCTATGGAAAACAACATACATCCCATCTGCCATTATTTCTAATAATGTATAGCCCATTTGCTAATTCTTAAGAATTTTTTTGGAGCCCATCTTCTTTTTGTTAGCATTACACCCCATATTGTGGCCACGGTTAAAAAGTATACGAAATTTTGCATATTTAGGTGCGGTCAACTATTTTTAATCCAGAAATATCGATTCACATTCAAACTATTTTGAAAAATAATTTATATAAATATAAAATCCAAATAATTGTCCACGCATAAAAATCAATGGAATTTAAGATCTTGTAATGAAAAAAATTTGAAACTAATTCCCGGTTTGATGTGTTTTAAAAATGTACACCCCATTTCTGGGCAAACCGAATGAAACTCTCCTCGCCTTGAAAGATTTGCAGCCCAGTAGGGCTGATAAAGCAAGTAGGCCTTGTTTGTGTATTTCTTTAAAAAAATAGAACTGGGCTAGCCATTTTCAGCAAGAAAGAAAACACAACTGGGCTCATGATGTGGTAAACATAAATAAAACCCTGGCTAGACGGGCCACAGCCCCGTTGTTACCCTGATTCATCGCTAAAACTAGTATAAATGACAACTGCTTGTTCCTCAAAAAAAACTGTGCGACTTGCTGGGTCCGTGGTGTCAGCCGCTCGTAGTGTAATTCTCTCGTTTGTTGACTATGTTGACAATGGCATGAGCCCCAGATGTCCAACCATTAGGAGGAACCATATTTTTGGGCTTGTACTATAGAGGCACTTGCTTGCGTGCTGCCATGACGCTGGTGGGTCCCTACTGTCATCCTCTCCACGTATAGTCATCTCCTTGTTCCTCTCGGTTGTTGACGATGTTGACAACGCAAGAGGGCGGCGCACCGCGCACGGTGAGCGAACCAAGGCCGCAAGGCGGAGGACAACGGCGAGGCCTCGGACGGAACGAACATGAGCCGTTGAAGATGCGCCGGTCCAGTCGTAGGCGGAGGGGAGTACGAGGGTTGACTGGTTCGGGTGCGGGTGCGTGTTGGGGCTAACGTCGCCGGAGAATAACATGACGTGTGGGGGAATAGAGGGAGGGACTGGCCAACGTTGGAGGGTACGTACAGTAGGTGGCGGAGGCGCATCCAGCCATGGGAGGCGGGAGCAGGCGGAGCCGACGGGGTGGTTTGGTTTGGGCGGCTGGAGGAAGAAGAAGACAAGAGATAGAAGATACACAACAGATGTTGGATGTCAATCCAAAGGCTGGTAGGCAGAATCGTTTGTTGACTGGCTAGTAAGTCGACACCACCTTGGATAGGCTATTTCCTCGCGGGTCCCAAATGTCAGAATCCAAATCTGTCACGGTCATGCAGCCTTTCCTATGAAAATTTACAGCCCATTTGATGTGCTAGTTCGAAATAAGTTTGTGGGTGCTGGTAGCGGCTAATCACTTGGCTTCTGTAATACACAGTGAGCTCAAGCAGCCGGTGAGAGTGATGTTATTTCCCTTGGTTGGGATTTGTTACAATATTTCACTCTAAATTAAACGAATGGCAAGCCATTTGACTTGTCTCAAAGAAAATATGACAGTCACAGCCGAGTTGAAAAGGGCAGGAACATCTAACTCCAGCTTACAAACTGTACAAAAGCACGAGGGTTAATTGTTCATCAGGTTTACAAGAACAACTAGATTGAAAAGGGCAACAACATCTAACTCGAGCACTATTTTCGGCAGTCACAGTCAAATGGATCGGTCAGGTCCATAGAATGAACATCCTGGGTCGTAAAATTTACTGGAGTATGACCACAATATGTTGTAAATAGAAGCCCGACACGTTCAGAAGCTCTTTTGCCCACCTAAAACTCCTATTTTTTCTCTTCGACATACCCATCCGTCAATTCAGTAAATATATGGGCTTTTGAATTGATTTTACTATTTACTAGTGTGGATGGGCTGTTTTGTCTTGGGCCCAGAGAAACAATTACTACTAGTACAATGGAGACACTCTACAGCTACCCAGAAAAACAATTACTAGTAGTGCAGTGGAGACACTCTACCGCTTCTGGCTCCTCCTAGGTCATTGAAACGTCTCATTCTACTGAATGCCGTTATACTTTTGTTCACCGACATGCGGGCCATGCAGCGCGCGGGCCCAAATGCCATCCACTAATTAGAAGGCAGTATGCAGGCGGAGAGTCACCCCGGTCGTAGCACGGCAGTAACGAGCCGTTGTATCACAAACCCCCACCTCCCCGCAGTCTAAGTTTGACGGACGAAGCAACCATCATTTCACTCTTCGCTGAATCCCCTTCTCCCTCACCGTCTTCAAGAAAGGCAACACTCGCATCTGCCACCGTTCTTCTCTTCGAACGAAGGGAAGGTAAGCGGATCCGTGATGTTGGTATATTTTCGTTCAGAGAAAAAAAGAACTTTTGCAAAGTAGTAACCGATCCTCACTCTCTTTTTCGTCTCATTGTCATTGCGATTGTGTTTTCCTTTCAGTGGTCTCCTAGTATTCGTCAGTTTCATGATGGACCAAGGAGAACCAGGCAAAGATCTGTTGATATTGGAGCAGACACGGGAGGCTGATCCCCACGAGACAGAAAGCTCCAAGAAGATGGAGGCAACCACCGAGTCGACCCCAGATAGGCTCACGGCCACTACTGAGATGGTCAACGCCTCGTTTGAGGTTACAGCCCCCGTGGGACTGCAGGAGCAGTTTTCCCCCTTTGAGGATGTGTCCCCCCCCCGCTGAGCTGCCCAAGGTGATTTCCTTCTTTGTGGATCTCGATTGTGGTTTTTCATCGAAGTATGTGGTGATTTTTTAGAAAAGGAAGTATGTGGTGATTAATAATGCAAAATTTTATTAGCTTCGATGCCATGCTATACATAGTGGTTTAAATAACTTCTATTTCTTATACTGAAAAGTAATTCAGAATTTGTTTCTGTTTCAATTAGAGCCCTGATGCAGACAAGGATTGTGTGGTTGTACATGTCACTCGCTATGAGGCGGACGACCTGAATATACGCACTGGGAAAACATAGTTCTTAGGCTGTTGGATCCTGGAAGCCATTTGCGGTTCAACCAATGAGAGAGTTGTATTCCAGCCTCACTGTTGTCAGGCATGTTTTCCAGGGTGTACTGAAGCACAAGAAGTTCAAAGCTACTCCTTCATTTGTGAGGCATACTATTCTTGTCAAGCTTACGCAGGAAGATGACGTGGCATGCCTCCACAAACAAGTTTATCAGTGGTAAGGCCACAAGGTTGTCTTCATGAAGGTTCACAGGATTGAGCTGCTGCGAGACGTTCTCGATGATGTTCATGGCAAG
Organism: Triticum aestivum; assembly: GCF_018294505.1. Lineage (NCBI taxonomy): Eukaryota > Viridiplantae > Streptophyta > Magnoliopsida > Poales > Poaceae > Triticum > Triticum aestivum. The sequence goes on along the minus strand of NC_057794.1, from coordinate 155,125,344 downwards.
GTCCGTCTTGTGTCCAGCCCAAATTAGATTGAGGCATGAAATAGTTTCCCAAGCTAGTGTTTAGTAGTAGCTTGGATTGTGTCTAATTATCCGAACCTTGCCTGTTATCGACCCCTCTGGGGCTAGTACTCTGTTTGAATCCGTCTATGGTAACTGCTGCAACTTTTGTGTGCCCGTGAATCATGTGAGAACCATCGTAATTGTTGCCGAAACAGATGCATCCTCACTAGTTTTTTCATGAATATGGCATGGTAAGACATAAGTTGTCACGGTTTATTATACGAGCAGTGTGTGTTTTGATGAAATAGAGCACTCGTTCGAGAACCATGCACCGACGTATACATAAGTACTTGTAAACACTGTTGGTGCTACCCCACTTGTAAGCAGTTGTGCAGAACATGGAACATTGGCTCAGCTTGCTTCAACACTAGGCTATCGACAAGCTAATAATCAACAATCTGTTGTCTGACATATAAGCAACTATGTATCTTGTTACAGTGGTTCATGCAGTTAATTGAGGCCACAATGTATTAAATTCCAAACGTTCACATGCTAGTCCAGCGCTCATGTGGAACACTCACATTAAACTCGTCTTCATAAAAAACTTGAAAAGCATAAGTTAAGCAATTTTATACATCTCAATGATTCATAGAACATAACAAACATATATTAGTTCATAGCAAAAGACAAAGTTGTGAGAAGGTTTACAAATCAGGGAAAAACAAGCAAGGCTTCTCTGAGAAAAGGGCCTCCCGGCAGGCTTAAATTTCCTGGAGTTCACTCTGGTTTTTTCTTGTTGCCACCATCCAGGGTTAGATTCTCTCATTCCAGAATAACCAATTATAATTGTGGTCTCAGCTGGAATGCTGAACTAAACCATGCAGTGTACTGACCAGCTGAAATGCTTGTGCATTCCACTAAATTGAAGCACTGCTATTTACAGAAATAAGTAGACCACAATGCCTCTTGTCCGTGCACCTGTCCAAAAAACGGCCGTGCAGCCGTGCCAGCTAGTCGTCGGTCCATGGATGAACTGGTAGAAAGTGCATTCCGGACTAGGATGCAGTTGTTTTCGTTCGTCCCTGCACTGCAATCAGGAAGTAAAACGAACGAATCAGCTTCTTTTAGATTGCGTTGGTCATTCTACCTTAGTTACTACCAATGTAGGGATACCTTGAAGATGGGAGGTTAGACGACGGCAATAAGGGACAGCCATCTCATTTTGCGCAGTTGTACTAAAACGGAGGTGTGTGCTTTTGATTGCGCGGATAGAAACGATACGTAGACAGACATCCCGAAACAATATGGAGATAGACATCCCTGTTTGCGCAAATACGAGATATGGTTATTTAAGCAGTGATAGATATTACTACTTTCCCCCGTTTCCTCTTAGAACCAAGTCCTAGATTCATGCTACAGCTTTCCCACTATCTTCCCTGTTTGAACCAACGCTTTGAGTTGATTGTATGAACTAGCTTTACTTCTAATAATAGTAGAAGTCTAGGTGGCTTTGGAACAGCGGACGGAAGTAGAAAAGGATCCACACAAAGGGAGCTGGGGCAGTAGAGCAAGGCAGGTTTCGAAGGAATATATACCTGAGGGTCGTCGGCATGTGGCAAAGATGGCGTTGGGAGGCCTCATCTTGGCCAGAATACCGCAGGGAGGAAGAAGGGCTTGGAGGCCCTCTCGAGCCGGCGCTCTCTCGGAGAGAACGACACGACCGCCGATCGGGACGCGCGGGCAGCCGTTCGTCTCCTCCCTCGCTGCCGACGGCAGCGTGAACGATGCACCTACACCCCTGCCCCGGTAGAGGTTGTCCGGCCGGATTTGTGACCAGCGGTGAGGTGAGAGAGAGTGTGGCCACCTATGTGTTGCTTTGATCTAGAGAGCATGAGAGAGTGAACGAGAGGAACCCTAGTAAAGCAAGCGCTAAGGCTCCTGCTTTTATATATAGTGGAGTGATTTTGTTGTACCAGCTTCAAAAAATTGCGCTCCTACGTGTACCCGCGAGCGGGTGTGAGAGAACTAGTGCGTGCGTGCACTGCTTCTCTTCGTGAGAGTACAATATACTATGCCCAAAGAACATTCGCCGCAAGAGTAATAGTATAAGTGTGTGACGTGTGAGCTAAAATAAAATGTGTGCGCCGTCTTTTGTTTTTTAGAAGTTCCGAGGGTAGGGTGTGAAGAGCACATATGTGAGTGGCGTCTACCTGCAGATAGACGGTGGGTGCGACGTGCGAGTCTGCGAGAGGACTCGGGAGAGTCGTGACTCATGAGGGTGCATGTGCATGAAAGAGAGGGGGGAACGTATCAATGCAATGCATGTGTCCATAAATCATTATCCGACAAACGTTCGCCACAAGCCTTTTCCTGACGAACTATAACACCCACGATGCGGCTATATCTCCCACATGTTGGAGCATGACTTAGAGGCATAACCGCATAGTAGGCATGTCGCAAGAGAGGTAATCTTTACACCTCCCATGTACTAAATAAGAAAGGGATAAAGAGTTGGCTTACAATCGCCACTTCACACAATACATAAATATAGCATTACATCAACCAGAATACAATCAAGGTCCGACTATGGAACCAAATAAAGAAAGATAACCCCTAATGCAAAAGATCCCTGACCGCCCCGACTGGGCTCCAATACTAATCAACTAGAAAAGAAACAACACAACAAGCACGATCTTCATCAAGCTCCTCCTTGAGCTCGGTTGCGTCACCTGCATGGTATCATCAGCACCTACAACTGTTTGAAGTAATCTGTGAGTCACAGGGACTCAACAAGCTCACACCCGCGAGATGAAGACTATTTAAGCTTATGGGTAGGAAAAGGTAGTGAGGTGGAGCCGCAGCAAGCACTAGCATATATGGTGGCTAACTTACGCAAATAAGAGCGAGAAGAGAAGCAAAGCACGGTCGTGAACTAGAAGTGATCAAGAAGTGATCCTGAAACTACTTACATTCAAGCATAACTCCAAAACCTTGTTCACTTCCCGGACTCCACCGGAAAGAGACCATCACGGCTACACATGCGGTTGATGCATTTTAATTGAGTTAAGTGTCAAGTTCTCTACAACCGGACATTAACAAATTCCCATCTGCCCATAATCGCGGGCACGACTTTCGAAAGTTCAAAACCCCGCAGGGGTGTCCCAACTTAGCCCATCACAAGCTCTCACGGTCAATGAAGGATATTCCTTCTAGCGGGAAGACCCGATCAGCCTCAGAATCCCGGTTACAAGACATTTCGACAATGGTAAAACAAGACCAGCAAGACCGCCCGATGCACCAACATCCCAATAGGAGCTGCACATATCTCGTTCTCAGGGCAACACCGGATGAGACATCCTACGAGTAAAACAAAACCTCAAGTTTCCCCGAGGTGGCCCCGCAGTCTACTCGGTTCGGACCAACACTTAGACAAGCACTGGCCCGGGAGGCTTAAAATAAAGATGACCCTCGGGAGCGCGACTCCCAAGGGAAAAGGTAGGTCATGGTGAGGCAAAAGGTAAAACCAAGGTTGGGCCTTGCTGGAGGAGTTTTATTCAAAGCGAACTGTCAAGGGATTCCCATAACACCCAACCGCGTAAGGAACGCAAAATCAAGGAACATAACACCAGTATGACGGAAACTAGGGCGGCAAGAGTGGAACAAAACACTAGGCATAAGGCCAAGGCTTCCACCCTTTACCAAGTATATAGATGCATTAATTAAAATAAGAGATATTGTGATATCCCAATATATCCATGTTCCAAACATGGAACAAACTCCATCTTCACCTGCAACTAGCAACGCTATAAGAGGGGCTGAGCAAAGCGGTAACATGGCCAAACAATGGTTTGCTAGGAAAGGTGGGTTATAGGCTTGACATGGCAATATGGGAGGCATGATATAGCAAGTGGTAGGTATCGCGGCAAAGCAAAAGAATGAGCAACTAGCAAGCAAAGATAGAAGTGATTTCAAGGGTATGGTCATCTTGCCTGAGATCCTGCAAGGAAGAAGAACGAGTCCATGAAGAAGACGAACGGACGTAGTTGAACGAACCTCACAACTCTGGAATGGAACCGAAGCTAACGAGAGAAGCAACCCGGCAAGAAGCAAACAACATAGTGAACAACCACCACATAAACATAGCATGATGCACAACCAAATATGATGCATGTCCGGTTTAATGAGGGCATGGCAAAGAGCACAAGCAATTCTACAAATTAAGTGGAGCTCAATATGCAACGAGTTGCATCTTGACGGAACAACACATGACTTATTTAGTTCTCTCTTGTTTAGGAACCCAACAATGTTAAATGTTGATTAACATGGCAAGAGGGTGAAGCATAATAAAACTACCTATCTAGGAAAATTTAAATGAGGCCGGAAAAACAACCAACAAATCCGGTAAATCCCCATATGCATTTAGCAAATGAAGCAAACATCAATTTAAAACTTCTTGTTGTTATTATCATGATGCGGATGACATATGCAAGTTTATGCAAGTTTTATGATAATATTGATAAGAGCATTATGAAGCATTTGTCACCATGGTGGAAAGAAAGGGTGCCACGGCGATGAATCCAAAAATGATGCCACGACAACATATCGGTTCCGGTAGCTCACGGAGATACCGGTGCAAAGGAAGCAAGGGTGCGGATGTTCGGAACATGCTAGAGATGGTGGGGTGATCCCGGATACCGGGTTCCCACATGTCGGTGACAAGGCAAAAGAGGGGCAATGTGCACCGACAACTCGGACACGGAGCAACACACGGTTCAACTCATACATTGCAAGCATTCATCCACGGGCGTCATCTCGGTGGTATACCTTCGAATCATGCGTTTCGGTGGAATGAGTTCGTAGTGGAAGTGGTGGACGTAGACGTTCTCACGATGGTAGTTGTACATGTTAGCGGTAGTTGAACTTGGCGATCACGAGAGGGTACTTGCCGGATCTGCAACACCGTGACCGTTCATGGCAGAGAACTTGATATTCCCGGGTCTTCCAAAAACGACGTGGTACTTGGCGAAGTGCACGTCGATGGTAGTCAAACTTGATGGTTTTTGTTCATGGGTCTTCGGCGTCGGTAGTCGTTCTAGGCACCGGGTGTCGAGGTACTTGGCGTTCTTTATCTTGCAGTGTAGTCAAACTTGACGTATCTGAGGGCTCCGGGCGTCGTGGTACTTGGGGTCTCCGGACTTGCTGGTCTTGTTCTTGCGACGGTGGGCATACAAGGTTCGGAGAGGAACTTGTCATTTCGGTATGAAGTCATTCGGTCGTTGGTCTTGCCGATGGGGTACCAGTGGTTGTAGAGGTGCATAGTCGTAGATGTACAGGGTCATCATAGCGAAGGCAAGGCAACGCGGCGGCGGCATGTGCTTGATACGTCTCCGTCGTATCTACTTTTCCAAACACTTTTGCCCTTGTTTTGGACTCTAACTTGTATGATTTGAATGGAACTAACCCGAACTGACGCTGTTTTCAGCATAATTGCCATGATGTTGTTTTATGTGTAGAAAATAAAAGTTCTTGGAATGACCTGAAACTCCACGGAATATCTTACAATAAATAATAAAAAAATCCTCGCCAAAGATGAAGACCAAGGGGCCCACACCCTACTCACGAGGGTGGGGGCGCCTCCCTAGGGCGCGCCCCCCTACCTCGTGGGCCCCCTGGAGACCCCCCGACTCCAACTCTATATAACTTCTTTCGGGGAGAAAAAAATAGGAGAGAAGAAATCATCGCGTTTTATGATACGGAGCCGCCGCCAAGCCCTAAAACCTCTCGGGAGGGCTAATCTAGAGTCCGTTCGGGGCTCCGAAGTGGGGGATTCGTCGCCGTCGTCATCATCAACCATCCTCCATCACCAATTTCATGATGCTCACCGCCGTGCGTGAGTAATTCCATCGCAGGCTTGCTGGATGGTGATGGGTTGGATGAGATTCACCATGTAATCGAGTTAGTTTTGTTAGGGTTTGATCCTTAGTATCCACTATGTTCCGAGATTGATGTTGCTATGACTTTGCTATGCTTAATGCTTGTCGCCCGAGTGCCATGATTTTAGATCTGAACCTATTATGTTTTCATCAATATATGAGAGTTCTAGATCCTATCTTGCAAGTCTATAGTCACTTATTATGTGTTATGATCCGTTAACCCCGAAGTGACAATAATCGGGATACTTATCGGTGATGACCGTAGTTTGAGGAGTTCATGTATTCACTATGTGCTAATGCTTTGTTCCGGTTCTCTATTAAAAGGAGGCCTTAATATCCCTTAGTTTCCATTAGGACCCCGCTGCCACGGGAGGGTACGACAAAAGATGTCATGCAAGTTCTTTTCCATAAGCACGTATGACTATATTCGGAATACATGCCTACATTACATTGATGAATTGGAGCTAGTTCTGTGTCACCCTATGTTATGACTGTTACATGATGAACCACATGCGGCATAATTATCCATCATTGATCCGATGCCTACGAGCTTTCCATATACTAGTTTACGCTTATTTACTTTCCCGTTGCTATTGTTACAATCACTACAAAATACCAAAAACATTACTTTGCTTTCGTTACTCTTTTGTTACCGTTACCATCACTATCATATTACTTTGCTACTAAACACTTTGCTGCAGATACTAAGTTTCCAGGTGTGGTTGAATTGACAACTCAGCTGCTAATACTTGAGAACATTCTTTGGCTCCCCTTGTGTCGAATCAATAAATTTGGGTTGAATACTCTACCCTCGAAAGCTGTTGCGATCCCCTATACTTGTGGGTTATCAAGACTAATTTCTGGCGCTGTTGCCGGTGAGCATAGCTCTATTCTTTGAGTCACTTGGGATTTATATCTGCTGGACACTATGAAGAACTTGAGAGATCCAAAAACCAAGATCTATCCCTCAACTACAAGGGGAGGTAAGGAACTTCCATCTACCTCTGCACTTGATTCACCTTCTGTTATGAGTAAGCTTGCGACACCTACACCCGCTTCTGCTATTCATTCTGATATGCCGCATGTTATTGATGATGCTACTTCTGCTATGCATGATACTTATGATGAAACTACCTCTATGCCTGATACTACTATGCCACTTAGTGATTTTCTAGAGGAACGACTTGCTAGGGCTAGAGAGAATGAAAATATTGAATTTGATTATGAAGATGAAAGTGATGATGAAGAATCACTTGTTATTCTTGAGGGTTATTTATTTGATCAAGATGCTTCTTTAGCTATTTTAGCCTTCAAAAGATAGATGTGAACTCAAAAGGTTATTAGCTAAATGGAATAAGCAATCTCCAAATGCTAGGATGAGACCTGACCCTATGTTTTCTACTTCACCTATATGTGTTGCTGATAAGGATTATGAATTCTCTATTGATCCTGATATAATTACTTTGGTTGAATCTGATGCTTTTCATGGCTATGAATCTGAAACTGTTGGAGCACATCTTACTAAATTAAATGATATAGCCACCCTGTTCACTAATGATGAGAGATCTCGCTACTTTTACATCCTTAAAATATTTCTGTTCTCATTAAAGGGTGATGCTAAGATATGGTTTAATTCTCTTGATCCCGGTTGTGTGCGTAGTCCCCATGATATGATTTATTACTTCTCTGCTAAATATTTCCCTGCTCATAAGAAACAAGCTGCTTCAAAGGAAATATACAACTTTGTGCAAATTAAAGAAGAGAGTCTTCCACAAGCTTGGGGGAGGCTTCTCAAGTTACTTAATGCTTTGCCTGATCATCCTCTTAAGAAAAATGAAATACTTGATATCTTTTATAATGGACTAACCGATGCTTCCAGAGATTACCTGGATAGTTGTGCTGGTTCTCTTTTCAGGGAAAGAACACCGGATGAAGCTGAAATCTTATTGAATAATATGTTGACAAATGAAAATAATTGGGCACCTCCTGAGCCAGCTCCTGAGGCAGCTCCTGCTCCAATTAATAATCCTATTCCTAAACCAACTCCGAAGAAGACAGGTGTTCTATTTCTCAATCCTAAAGATATGCAAGAGGCAAAGAAATCTATGAAAGAAAAAGGTATTAAAGCTGAAGATGTTAAGAATTTACCTCCTATTGAAGAAATACATGGTCTCAATTTATCGCCTGATGAAGAAATATATGATCTTAATCCTTTATTTATTAAAGAACCTCCAGGCCGCGATAACCCGGCACAGGTAGTAAAGGTAAATTCTCTCTATAGATACGATAAAGCTGAAATCCCTCCTACTAAAATTGCTAGTCAATGCTTGGATGAGTTTGATAATTTTATGTTTAAGCAAGAAGACTTCAATGCTTATTTTGGTAGACAATTAAAACAAAATGCTGATATGATTAAATACTTGGGTGATTATATGGCTACTATTAGAGGTGAACTTAAACTTGTTAGCAAACATGCTTCTATGGTTACCACTCAAGTAGAACAAGTACTTAAAGCTCAAAAGGAATTGCTCAATGAGATGAATAGTAAGAAAAATAATTGTGTTGTTAAAGTGGCTACTAGAACTGGTAGAAAGACTTAGGAACCTTTGTATCCTGAAGGCCACCCTAAGAGAATTGAGCAAGATTCTCAAAGAAATAATATTGATGCACCTAGTTCTTCTAAAAGGAACAAAAAGAAAAATGATAGAACTGTGCAAACTTCTAGTGAACCTATTGCTGAACCACCTGATAATCCAAATGATATTTCTATTTCTGATGCTGAAACACAATCTGGTAATGAACATGAACCTAATCAAAATGTTAATGATGATGTTCATAATGATGCTCAACCTAGTAATGATAATGATGTAGAAATTGAACCTGCTGTTGATCTTGATAACCCACAATCAAAGAATCAACATTATGATAAGAAAGACTTTGTTGCTAGGAAACATGGTAAAGAAAGAGAACCCTGGGTTCAGAAACCCATGCCTTTTCCTCCCAAACCATCCAAGAAAAAGGATGATGAGGATTTTGAGCGCTTTGCTGGAATGATTAGACCAATATTTTTGCGTATGCAATTGACTGATATGCTTAAAATGAATCCTTATGCTAAGTACATGAAAGATATTGTTACAAATAAAAGAAAGATACCGGAAGCTGAAATTTCCACCATGCTTGCTAATTATACTTTTAAGGGTGGAATACCAAAGAAACTTGGGGATCCAGGAGTACCTACTATACCATGCTCCATTAAAAGAAACTATGTTACAACTGCTTTATGTGATCTTGGAGCCGGTGTTAGTGTTATGCCTCTCTCTTTATATCGTAGACTTGACTTGAATAAGTTGACACCTACTGAAATATCTTTGCAAATGGCTGATAAATCAACTGCTATACCTGTCGGCATTTGTGAGGACGTGCCTGTTGTGGTTGCAAACGTTACTATTTTAACGGACTTTGTTATTCTTGATATTCCCGAGGACGATAGTATGTCTATTATTCTTGGAAGACCTTTTCTTAATACTGCAGGGGCTGTTATTGATTGCAACAAAGGCAATGTCAGTTTTCATGTTAATGGTAATGAGCATACAGTACACTTTCCGAGGAAACAACCTCAAGTTCATAGTATCAATTCTATCGGAAAAATTCCATCGATTATATTTGGAGGTTTTGAATTTCCTCTTCCTACTGTCAAGAAGAAATATGATATACTTATTATTGGGGATGTGCAGATCCCCGTTGAGGTAACCTAGTGTTATTCGAAATTTCTCCGGTTTCATGTTAATCGGAATGAGTTTGTTAACAAGACTTGATCAACCTTGTTAGTGGATTCCTTTTGACAAGCATGATATGGATGAAACTAGAAGCACAACCCTCTGTACCCTTTCTATACTTTCTGTTATTTAGTTGAAATAAAACAAAATAAATAATTCTCTGTCTGTTATCTGATTATCCATGCAATATAAAAATACCTCGAAAATAAAAGTTCTCCAAATGCCCTGAAAATTAAATATGAATTTTTATAGAATATTTGAGGATTTATGGAACAAAGAACACACCAGAGGGGCAACCACCTTGCCACGAGGGTGGAGGGCACGTGCACGCCCCTAGGGCGTGCCCCCCTGCCTCGTGGGCCCACGGTGGCCCTCCTCCACTTATTCTTTCAGCCACACACTTCATCTTCCTCCCCCAAACACGAAAAACCAACTCAAACCCGAGTCCAAGCTTGTTTTGCTGCCATTTTCGATCTCCTTGCTCAAAGCACCTCTCACAAAACTGCTTGGGGAGATTGTTCCTTGGTATGTGACTCCTCCATTGGTCCAATTAGTTTTTGTTCTAGTGCTTTATTCATTGCAAATTTTTACTGCTTAGGTGACCCTGTTCTTGAGCTTGCATGTCAAATTTATATGGTCAAAAGTAGTTTTGATGCATGATATAGGCCCTAGGCACTTGTAGGAGTAGCTGTTATCAATATTATTGAGTTTGGTTTACTTTTATTTTGAAGTTACTAAAAAAATTCAGAATTTTTGAGAGGAAGAAATATGTTTAGGAAAATGTTCCAAGGTGGTTCTTCAAAGAAGCAAGGACCCAGGCTTGCAATGCGTGATGTTGATGAAGAGCCACCAAGAGACGCTCCAGTGCGTCCTTATGAGTGGCCTTCTGAAAATTTTATGGATCGAGCGGGAATTAAAGAAGAATTTAACGCATATTTGCGTAATGCCGATCTTGAGGACTTTGAGGCAGACAAATGCCCCCAGTATCATGAGCTCACAAGCTCTTTTGCGAGGAGGTTTGAGTATTCATCTTCCCGTAATTCTCCTTCAGTCATGTTTGATCTTTATAACAAATCTTATACCATGGACTTAGAGGATTTCACTTTTGCTTGCAAACATCCACAATGGGGTAGTGTTAGGGATCCCCCTAAATCTGAATTTAGAAACTTTCTTGCTAGTATAACTGTAGGGGAATCCAGAGATATAATGCAAGCTACCATATGATGTGGATGACATATGCAAGTTTATGAAAGTTTTATGAAAATATTGATAAGAGCATTATGAAGCATTTGTCACCATGGTGGAAAGAAAGGGTGCCACGGCGATGAATCCAAAAATGATGCCACGACAACATATCGGTTCCGGTAGCTCACTGAGATACCGGTGCAAAGGAAGCAAGGGTGCGGATGTTCGGAACATGCTAGAGATGGTGGGGTGATCCCGGATACCGGGTTCCCACATGTCGGTGACAAGGCAAAAGAGGGGCAATGTGCACCGACAACTTGGACACGGAGCAACACACGGTTCAACTCATACATCGCGAGCATTCATCCACGGGCGTCATCTCGGTGGTATACCTTCGAAGCATGCGTTTCGGGCGGAACGCGTTCGTAGTGGAAGTGGTGGACGTAGACGTTCTCGCGACGGTAGTTGTACATGTTAGCGGTAGTTGAACTTGGCGATCACGAGAGGGTACTTGCCGGATCTGCAACACCGTAACCGTGCATGGCAGAGAAATTGATATTCCCGGGTCTTCCAAAAACGACGTGGTACTTGGCGAAGTGCACGTCGATGGTAGTCAAACTTGATGGTTTTTGTTCATGGGTCTTCGGCGTCGGTAGTCGTTCTAGGCACCGGGTGTCGAGGTACTTGGAGTTCTTTATCTTGCAGTGTAGTCAAACTTGACGTATCTGAGGGCTCCGGGCGTCGTGGTACTTGGGGTCTTCGGACTGCTGGTCTTGTTCTTGCGACGGTGGGCATACAAGGTTCGGAGAGGAACTTGTCGTTTCGGTATGAAGTCATTCGGTCATCGGTCTTGCCGATGGGGTACATGGCGAACCCGGTAGTCGATCTTGGCGTAACCAGTGGTTGTGGAGGTGCATAGTCGTAGATGTACATGGTCATCATAGCGAAGGCAAGGCAACGCGGCGGCGGCATGTGCTTGATACGTCTCCGTCGTATCTACTTTTCCAAACACTTTTGCCCTTGTTTTGGACTCTAACTTGTATGATTTGAATGGAACTAACCCGGACTGACGCTGTTTTCAGCATAATTGCCATGATGTTGTTTTATGTGCAGAAAACAAAAGTTCTTGGAATGACCTGAAACTCCACGGAATATCTTACAATAAATAATAAAAAATCCTCGCCAAAGATGAAGACCAAGGGGCCCACACCCTTCTCACGAGGGTGGGGGGCGCCTCCCTAGGGCGCGCCCCCCTACCTCGTGGGCCCCCTGGAGACCCCCCGACTCCAACTCTATATAACTTCTTTCGGGGAGAAAAAAATAGGAGAGAAGAAATCATCGCGTTTTATGATACGGAGCCGCCGCCAAGCCCTAAAACCTCTCGGGAGGGCTAATCTAGAGTCCGTTCGGGGCTCCGAAGTGGGGGATTCGTCGCCGTCGTCATCATCAACCATCCTCCATCACCAATTTCATGATGCTCACCACCGTGCGTGAGTAATTCCATCGCAGGCTTGCTGGATGGTGATGGGTTGGATGAGATTCACCATGTAATCGAGTTAGTTTTGTTAGGGTTTGATCCTTAGTATCCACTGTGTTCCGAGATTGATGTTGCTATGACTTTGCTATGCTTAATGCTTGTCGCCCGAGTGCCATGATTTCAGATCTGAACCTATTATGTTTTCATCAATATATGAGAGTTCTAGATCCTATCTTGCAAGTCTATAGTCACTTATTATGTGTTATGATCCGTTAACCCCGAAGTGACAATAATCGGGATACTTATCGGTGATGACCGTAGTTTGAGGAGTTCATGTATTCACTATGTGCTAATGCTTTGTTCCGGTTCTCTATTAAAAGGAGGCCTTAATATCCCTTAGTTTGCATTAGGACCCCGCTGCCACAGGAGGGTACGACAAAAGATGTCATGCAAGTTCTTTTCCATAAGCACGTATGACTATATTCGGAATACATGCCTACATTACATTGATGAATTGGAGCTAGTTCTGTGTCACCCTATGTTATGACTGTTACATGATGAACCACATGCGGCATAATTATCCATCATTGATCCGATGCCTACGAGCTTTCCATATACTAGTTTACGCTTATTTACTTTCCCGTTGCTATTGTTACAATCACTACAAAATACCAAAAACATTACTTTGCTTTCGTTACTCTTTTGTTACCGTTACCATCACTATCATATTACTTTGCTACTAAACACTTTGCTGCAGATACTAAGTTTCCAGGTGTGGTTGAATTGACAACTCAGCTGCTAATACTTGAGAACATTCTTTGGCTCCCCTTGTGTCGAATCAATAAATTTGGGTTGAATACTCTACCCTCGAAAGCTATTGCGATCCCCTATACTTGTGGGTTATCAAGACTAATTTCTGGCGCTGTTGCCGCTGAGCATAGCTCTATTCTTTGAGTCACTTGGGATTTATATCTGCTGGACACTATGAAGAACTTGAGAGATCCAAAAACCAAGATCTATCCCTCAACTACAAGGGGAGGTAAGGAACTTCCATCTACCTCTGCACTTGATTCACCTTCTGTTATGAGTAAGCTTGCGACACCTACACCCGCTTCTGCTATTCGTTCTGATATGCCGCATGTTATTGATGATGCTACTTCTGCTATGCATGATACTTATGATGAAACTACCTCTATGCCTGATACTACTATGCCACTTAGTGATTTTCTAGAGGAACGACTTGCTAGGGCTAGAGAGAATGAAAATATTGAATTTGATTATGAAGATGAAAGTGATGATGAAGAATCACTTGTTATTCTTGAGGGTTATTTATTTGATCAAGATGCTTCTTTAGCTATTTTAGCCTTCAAAAGATAGATGTGAACTCAAAAGGTTATTAGCTAAATGGAATAAGCAATCTCCAAATGCTAGGATGAGACCTGACCCTATGTTTTCTACTTCACCTATATGTGTTGCTGATAAGGATTATGAATTCTCTATTGATCCTGATATAATTACTTTGGTTGAATCTGATGCTTTTCATGGCTATGAATCTGAAACTGTTGGAGCACATCTTACTAAATTAAATGATATAGCCACCCTGTTCACTAATGATGAGAGATCTCACTACTTTTACATCCTTAAAATATTTCTGTTCTCATTAAAGGGTGATGCTAAGATATGGTTTAATTCTCTTGATCCCGGTTGTGTGCGTAGTCCCCATGATATGATTTATTACTTCTCTGCTAAATATTTCCCTGCTCATAAGAAACAAGCTGCTTCAAAGGAAATATACAACTTTGTGCAAATTAAAGAAGAGAGTCTTCCACAAGCTTGGGGGAGGCTTCTCAAGTTACTTAATGCTTTGCCTGATCATCCTCTTAAGAAAAATGAAATACTTGATATCTTTTATAATGGACTAACCGATGCTTCCAGAGATTACCTGGATAGTTGTGCTGGTTCTCTTTTCAGGGAAAGAACACCGGATGAAGCTGAAATCTTATTGAATAATATGTTGACAAATGAAAATAATTGGGCACCTCCTGAGCCAGCTCCTGAGGCAGCTCCTGCTCCAATTAATAATCCTATTCCTAAACCAACTCCGAAGAAGACAGGTGTTCTATTTCTCAATCCTAAAGATATGCAAGAGGCAAAGAAATCTATGAAAGAAAAAGGTATTAAAGCTGAAGATGTTAAGAATTTACCTCCTATTGAAGAAATACATGGTCTCAATTTATCGCCTAATGAAGAAATATATGATCTTAATCCTTTATTTATTAAAGAACCTCCAGGCCACGATAACCCGGCACAGGTAGTAAAGGTAAATTCTCTCTATAGATACGATAAAGCTGAAATCCCTCCTACTAAAATTGCTAGTCAATGCTTGGATGAGTTTGATAATTTTATGTTTAAGCAAGAAGACTTCAATGCTTATTTTGGTAGACAATTAAAACAAAATGCTGATATGATTAAATACTTGGGTGATTATATGGCTACTATTAGAGGTGAACTTAAACTTGTTAGCAAACATGCTTCTATGGTTACCACTCAAGTAGAACAAGTACTTAAAGCTCAAAAGGAATTGCTCAATGAGATGAATAGTAAGAAAAATAATTGTGTTGTTAAAGTGGCTACTAGAACTGGTAGAAAGACTTAGGAACCTTTGTATCCTGAAGGCCACCCTAAGAGAATTGAGCAAGATTCTCAAAGAAATAATATTGATGCACCTAGTTCTTCTAAAAGGAACAAAAAGAAAAATGATAGAACTGTGCAAACTTCTAGTGAACCTATTGCTGAACCACCTGATAATCCAAATGATATTTCTATTTCTGATGCTGAAACACAATCTGGTAATGAACATGAACCTAATCAAAATGTTAATGATGATGTTCATAATGATGCTCAACCTAGTAATGATAATGATGTAGAAATTGAACCTGCTGTTGATCTTGATAACCCACAATCAAAGAATCAACATTATGATAAGAAAGACTTTGTTGCTAGGAAACATGGTAAAGAAAGAGAACCCTGGGTTCAGAAACCCATGCCTTTTCCTCCCAAACCATCCAAGAAAAAGGATGATGAGGATTTTGAGCGCTTTGCTGGAATGATTAGACCAATATTTTTGCGTATGCAATTGACTGATATGCTTAAAATGAATCCTTATGCTAAGTACATGAAAGATATTGTTACAAATAAAAGAAAGATACCGGAAGCTGAAATTTCCACCATGCTTGCTAATTATACTTTTAAGGGTGGAATACCAAAGAAACTTGGGGATCCAGGAGTACCTACTATACCATGCTCCATTAAAAGAAACTATGTTACAACTGCTTTATGTGATCTTGGAGCCGGTGTTAGTGTTATGCCTCTCTCTTTATATCGTAGACTTGACTTGAATAAGTTGACACCTACTGAAATATCTTTGCAAATGGCTGATAAATCAACTGCTATACCTGTCGGCATTTGTGAGGACGTGCCTGTTGTGGTTGCAAACGTTACTATTTTAACGGACTTTGTTATTCTTGATATTCCCGAGGACGATAGTATGTCTATTATTCTTGGAAGACCTTTTCTTAATACTGCAGGGGCTGTTATTGATTGCAACAAAGGCAATGTCAGTTTTCATGTTAATGGTAATGAGCATACGGTACACTTTCCGAGGAAACAACCTCAAGTTCATAGTATCAATTTTATCGGAAAAATTCCATCGATTATATTTGGAGGTTTTGAATTTCCTCTTCCTACTGTCAAGAAGAAATATGAAATACTTATTATTGGGGATGTGCAGATCCCCATTGAGGTAACCTAGTGTTATTCGAAATTTCTCCGGTTTCATGTTAATCGGAATGAGTTTGTTAACAAGACTTGATCAACCTTGTTAGTGGATTCCTTTTGACAAGCATGATATGGATGAAACTAGAAGCACAACCCTCTGTACCCTTTCTATACTTTCTGTTTTTAGTTGAAATAAAACAAAATAAATAATTCTCTGTCTGTTATCTGATTATCCGTGCAATATAAAAATACCTCGAAAATAAAAGTTCTCCAAATGCCCTGAAAATTAAATATGGATTTTTATAGAATATTTGAGGATTTATGGAACAAAGAACACACCAGGGGGGAAACCACCTTGCCACGAGGGTGGAGGGCACGCCCACGCCCCTAGGGCATGCCCCCTGCCTCGTGGGCCCACGGTGGCCCTCCTCCACTTATTCTTTCAACCACACACTTCATCTTCCTCCCCCAAACACGAAAAACCAACTCAAACCCGAGTCCAAGCTTGTTTTGCTTTCATTTTCGATCTCCTTGCTCAAAGCACCTCTCACAAAACTGCTTGGGGAGATTGTTCCTTGGTATGTGACTCCTCCATTGGTCCAATTAGTTTTTGTTCTAGTGCTTTATTCATTGCAAATTTTTACTGCTTAGGTGACCCTTTTCTTGAGCTTGCATGTCAAATTTATATGGTCAAAAGTAGTTTTGATGCATGATATAGGCCCTAGGCACTTGTAGGAGTAGCTGTTATCAATATTATTGAGTTTGGTTTACTTTTATTTTGAAGTTACTAAAAAAATTCAGAATTTTTGAGAGGAAGAAATATGTTTAGGAAAATGTTCCAAGGTGGTTCTTCAAAGAAGCAAGGACCCAAGCTTGCAATGCGTGATGTTGATGAAGAGCCACCAAGAGACGCTCCAGTGCGTCCTTATGAGTGGCCTTCTGAAAATTTTATGGATCGAGCGGGAATTAAAGAAGAATTTAACGCATATTTGCGTAATGCCGATCTTGAGGACTTTGAGGCAGACAAATGCCCCCAGTATCATGAGCTCACAAGCTCTTTTGTGAGGAGGTTTGAGTATTCATCTTCGCGTAATTCTCCTTCAGTCATGTTTGATCTTTATAACAAATCTTATACCATGGACTTAGAGGATTTCACTTTTGCTTGCAAACATCCACAATGGGGTAGTGTTAGGGATCCCCCTAAATCTTAATTTAGAAACTTTCTTGCTAGTATAACTGTAGGGGAATCCAGAGATATAATGCAAGCTACCCTAGGGAGCATTCACTTTCCTGCTATACATTATTTTGCTCTCTTCATAGGTAGGTGCATAAATGCTAAGGATGAAGCATGTCACATGTGTATCCCTGACCTTAGCATTCTCAGGAGTCCTGTGTCAGGAGACCAATTTTATCATATGGGAGCTATTGTAGCTCGTAGGTTGCATCATAATAGATATAATGGAGATTTCTTTGGAGGAATTTATGCAACCTGCTTAGCTAAATTTCTTGAGATAGACGTTCGTGAAGGAGACATGGAGTTGCCTCCTGCTTATTTAGATTTTGATTCTATGGTTTCTCACCATTTTGTCAAGAGGAACGAATTACCTCTCCATTACCGATTAATCTTTGACAGACGCCGTGTTGTCCATATTACTCTCCCTACTCCTGCTTTCTTTGATTATCAGGCAAGAGGAGGATATACTATTACCAGAGAGGAGGCAGATGAGTATGAGAGGAGAGCGGAGGTCGCTCGTCGCCATGCTGCAGCTCAGGAGGCGATAGCCGCTGCATCTCAGTACGACCCCAACTATTATTATGGATATCAGCCAGGCCAGCCGTGGCCATAGACCAACTTAGGCCAAAAGCCTAAGCTTAGGGGAGTACGTATTTCTCACCGACATTACATTTATGTTCACACACACTCATTGCCAGATGTCGGTGCTCATACTTTTTCATTGTATCATCCATGCTTGTTTATTTTCTTTTATGCTTTCTTCTTGTGTGTTTAATAAACCTTAAGAAAACCAAAAAAGTTAGTTGTAGCTTTTAATTAATTTACTTTCCATGCTTGTAGTAGTAATTAAAAAGAAAACCCAAAAATATTTCCCGTTCTTCTTTTGCTTGTTGGGAGCTTTCCCGTGTAAATAGTTTTATTTCTTTTCTTTTCTTTGGGGGTCAGTAGGAGAAGACCATGATTAAATTGTTGAAGTGGCTCTTATATGCATTATTGTTTATCTAACAAAAGAGCCCATATTGCCTTATGTTCTCTTGTTTATTGGATGCTCGCAGATTCCATCTTAGTCCAATGCACGTGCACTCTTATTATTATTCACATCGTTCGGTCGTGCAAGTGAAAGGCAATTATGATGATATATGATGGACTGACTGAGACGAGAAAAGCTGGTATGAACTCGACCTCTTTTGTTTTTGTAAATATGATGAGTTCATCGTTCTTAATTCAACTTGTTATGAATAAACATGTTGGCAATGAAAATTAGAGATCATAGTTGCTTGTGCCATGCTTGATTAGCTATGAGTTATAATGATTTACCTTCTGTGCCAACATGCTATTAAAATGGTTATGATGTGGTATGATAGGGTGGTATCCTCCTCTGAATGATTTCAGTGACTTGACTTGGCACATGTTCACGCACGTAGTTGAAACAAATCAGCATAGCCTTCACGATATTTATGTTCATGGTGGATTATATCCTACTCATGCTTGCATCGAATGTTCATTAATTTTAATGCATGTACATGGCTGTTGTCGCTCTCTAGTTGGTCGCTTCCCAGTCTTTTCCTAGACTTCACCTGTACTAAGCGGGAATACTACTTGTGCATCCAAACTCCTTAAACCCCAAAGTTATTCCACATGAGTCCACTATACCTTCCTATATGCGGTATCTACCTGCCGTTCCAAGTAAATTTGTATGTGCCAAACTCTAAACCTTCAAATAATCATCCTATTTTGTATGCTCGAATAGATCATGTATCAACTAGGGCTGTCTGTATCTTCCATGTTAGGCAGGTTATTATCAAGAGGAGTGGACACCGCTCCTCACTCACGAGATAAAGGGCTGGTCACCGGGATGCCCAGTCCCATGCTTTATGAAAACTAAATCAAAATAATTGCAAACAAAACTCCCCCTGGGACCTAATGTATGTTGGACGCACTTGTTGTTTCGAGCAAGCCATGGATTGATGTTTGTTGGTGTAGGGGGAGTATAAACTTTACCATTATGTTTGGGAACCGCCTATAATGTGTGTAGCATGGAAGATATCGCCATCTCTTGGTTGTTATGTTGACAATGAAAGTATACCGCTCAAAATGTTATTCACCTCTATTTTAAAACCGAGCTTTGGCACCTCTACAAATCCCTGCTTCCCTCTGCGAAGGTCCTATCGATTTACTTTTATGTTAAGTCATCACCCTCTTATTAAAAAGCACCAGTTGGAGAGCACCACTGTCATTTGCATTCATTACTATTAAGTTATATTGGGTGTGACTATGATTCCATATCTTTTACCATGAATTACAATGTCTAGTCAGTCCTTGATCTTTAAAGGTGCTCTACATTTATGTTTTGCGGTCTGAGAAAGGGCTAGCGAGATACCATCTTGTTATATCATATTATGATTGTTTTGAGAAAGTGTTGTCATCCGAGATTTATTATTATGGCTCGCTAGTTGATTATGCTATTGATATGAGTAAACATGAGACCTGAGAATTATTGCAAATATGGTTAGTTATAATCTTTGCAGAAAACTTGAATGCTAGATTGACATATTTACAACAACAAGAGCAAACGGAGTTTGTAAAAGTTTTTCTTTATTTCTTTCAGTTTGTCAACTGAATTGCTTGAGGACAAGCAAGGGTTTAAGCTTGGGGGAGTTGATACGTCTCCGTCGTATCTACTTTTCCAAACACTTTTGCCCTTGTTTCGGACTCTAACTTGTATGATTTGAATGGAACTAACCCAGATTGACGCAGTTTTCAGCAGAATTGCCATGATGTTGTTTTATGTCCAGAAAACAAAAGTTCTCGGAATGACCTGAAACTCCACGAAATATCTTACAGTAAATAATAAAAATCCTCGCCAAAGATGAAGACCATGGGGCCCACACCCTTCTCATGAGGGTGGGGGGCGCCCCCCCTAGGGAGCGCCCCCCTACCTCGTGGGCCCCCCAGAGACCCCCCGACTCCAACTCCAACTCTATATAACTGCTTTCGGGGAGAAAAAATAGGAGAGAAGAAATCATCACGTTTTACGATACGGAGCCGCCGCCAAGCCCTAAAACCTCTCGGGAGGGCTGATCTGGAGTCCGTTCGGGGCTCTGGAGAGGGGGATTCATCGCCGTCTTCATCATCAACCATCCTCCATCACCAATTTCATGATGCTCACCGCCCTGCTGAGTAATTCCATCATAGGCTTGCTGGACGATGATGGGTTGGATGAGATTCACCTTGTAATCGAGTAAGTTTTGTTAGGGTTTGATCCCTAGTATCCACTATGTTCAGAGATTGATGTTGCTATGACTTTTCTATGCTTAAATCTTGTCACTAGGGCCCTAGTGCCATGATTTCAGATCTGAACCTATTATGTTTTCATCAATATATGACAGTTCTAGATCCTATATTGCAAGTCTATAGTCACCTATTATGTGTTATGATCCGTTAACCCCGAAGTGACAATAGTCGGGATACTTACCGGTGATGACCGTAGTTTGAGGAGTTCATGTATTCACTATGTGCTAATGCTTTGTTCCGGTTCTCTATTAAAAGGACGCCTTAATATCCCTTAGTTTCCATTAGGACCCCGCTGCCACGGGAGGGTAGGACAAAAGATGTCATGCAAGTTCTTTTCCATAAGCATGTATGACTATATTCGGAATACATGCCTACATTACATTGACGAATTGGAGGTAGTTCTATGTCACCCTATGTTCCGACTGTTACATGATGAACCACATCCGGCATAATTATCCATCATTGATCCGATGCCTACGAGCTTTCCATATACTGGTTTACACTTATTTACTTTCCTGTTGCTATTGTTACAATCACTACACAATACCAAAAACATTACTTTGCTTTCGTTACTCTTTTGTTACCGTTACCGTTACCATCACTATCATATTACTTTGCTACTAAACACTTTGCTGCAGATACTAAGTTTCCCGGTGTGTTTGAATTGACAACTCAGCTGCTAATACTTGTGGGTTATCTGTGCTCACCGGTGAAGCAGCAGCAGCAGCAGCTTGGCACAGCGACGAGGAGGTCTGCAGGAGGCGGGACGAGCCGGATGACATGGATCCCGTCGAAGGCATGGCTCCGGGTGGAGGCAAGCGAGTGGGATCGAGCGACAAGGAGAAGCGGGAGGAGAGGCACCGCGGGAAGGAACTGACGCGGGGAGCTCCCCTCCTGTGCATGAGCGAGGAGAGGCAGAGAGATGGGGAACGGGCGCGGCACTAGGGAAGGGCCCACCGGGCGGCACACTGGCTGGCGCGGGGCAAGGAGGTGCAGGCGTGGCTCGCTGGTATTGAAGATCGAGAGGGAGGAGTGAGGGGGTTCGAGCGAACAGGGATGGGGGTCGGGTATCTCCATGGCGGTGTGAGGAGGAGGGGATCGAGGGAGAGAGAGGGTGTAGCGGCTGGGCCTTGGGCCGGCTAGGTCAGGCCGCAGGTGGGCCTTAAGCAGGTTGGCTCGACCTAGATGGGCCGCGTGGATGGTTGGGCCAGCATGGTAGGAGCTATCTCTCTCTCCTCTTCCTATTTTCTTTTGTAGAAAACAAATAAGGGGAAGAAAAAGAAAGAGGGAGGTTAGGGAAAGAATTTGCACGGGAGGTTAATTTCCCCAAACTAAAAAAATGAGCTTGTTCCCAAAAAATAGGAAAGAGCACACGTGTGAAGTTTGAATTCAAACTCATTTGAATTTAAATCAAATGAGTGTGAGAAGGAAGTCGATATTCGATAGGTCCAAAAATGTTGGGAATTTTGGTAGAGCTCCGGAAAGTGGTAAAAGAATTATATGGAAAGGTTTTAGGAGCAACTCGAAGCAGAAAAGACTTGAGAGTTTAAATTGCAAGTGTGTTTGCGGTTAATTCCAAACTAATGGAATATTATTTTATAGCTCCCTAATAATATTGGGAGGATATATGTTATAACGAGAAAATCACCATGTGCATTTCCCTCGATTTAAATGGATCGAAGATCCATATGATTTGATTGTTGAGAAAAAGATGGCATGATGACATGATGCAATGCAAAAATAAAAGGGCACACACAAATGAAACACACGGCGAAACCCGGAACATATGGAAGTCTTCGCGAGCATCGGTCTCGGGGTGTCACAACACTCCACCACTACGAGAGTATCTCGTCCCGATATCTAGGATGGCACTAGAGGGAAACGGAAGAGGAAGAGAAGAAGTAAAACTAAGTTGCTTCTTTGACAAACAAGTGAAACAAAAGAACCTTTAGAGGTTGAACAAATTGAAAGAAAGAATACAACGAAGAAGAACAAAGTTGAAAGCACTCCGTGAGGAAAGAGGAACAAGGAAGAACAAATTTGGACAGCACTCCGGTTGAAAAGAGATGGAAGACTTGAAAATGCGAAAAGAACTTGAGCAGAGGACACAATAGTCCGGTTAAATGGATAAGCAAAGGAAAGAAAATGATCTTGACAAAACAAGAAGATGGGTTGAAGAGAGCAACATCACAAAGCCTCCGGAAGAAATGAGATGATGGAATGGAATGAACGGAGGAGAAAACAAGATCTTGGTAGAGCACGCTTACCACAAATGCTAGAACCGAGTTGTTGGATTATCAACAACGAAAAGGATAAGCTTGAAGTGGGCTTATGGAAAACATCCCAAAATTATGAGGTGAAATTCTGCCACCAACGAAACAATATATTGGATTGATATCAACAAGGAGACGAGAAACTTATTCATCGGGAGGATAAATGAAGAACTTGGGTCATTTATGAGCACCATAAATAGCAACAATCCTTAGGGAAGGCTTTAGGTGAAACATGACACAAGATAACTCCAACGAAGAGGTTGATTGGTTAAAAAGATGTCTTGAGCAAAGAGAAAATGATGGATTTGGATATGTCACTCTTGAAAAACTTGTGAATCATGAAACATGAAGGGAAAATTATCAACAATGACATAACACCACCTCAAAAGATAAGATAGAACGAATAGGACTTTGGGATGCAAGATGCAGAATGCTTGAACTCCTCTGAAAAGAATTTCAATGAACACTTCGAGAAGAAATTGAATCCTTGATCAACCATCATGTAGAGCCTCCATGAAGAACTCCGGTAAGAAAAGAATGAACAAACGAAATGAAGGATAAAAGAATAAGGTTGAAGCCTTGCAATGATTTAGATGGATCTTCGTGATGATATAATGCGGAAAACATGGAACTCCGGAAAAGAAAAGATGAAACAATTTAAACCGAGAATTTGATGAGCCTCCGAAATAAAGAATTAATCACTTGGATGAAAAAAAGAATAAGAATTACGTTATGCGCATCCTTCACCAATTTAGATTGATAACAAGCAACAAATTTGGCATACTACTTATTCTCGTTGAAAAATGGATTAAGAGAGATATAGCATAAACTTGAGAAAGTCTTCGACGAACCACCGGTAGGAATTGAAAGAACAAATGATTTAGTATGATAACAAAGGAAGAGAAATCTTGAACGAACCACCGTAAGAATTGAAAAGAAAGTAGCAAAGGCACAATTCACCGGGAAGGATTGGAGAACGAATGAAGATACTTGAGGGAAAATAAATATATGAGGACGAAGAGATCACGAGCTGATTAGAGAATACTTGAATGATGCACCGATAAGATTTGGAGAACGAGAGCTGAAAGCTGGAATGAATAATTATGAGATGATGGGCTCCGGAGAATCAAACTGAAAAGGCTCCTGAATTTCTCCGGATGGGTGAAAAGAATTCTCACAATTGAAAACAATTTTGAGAGGATGACAGCAAGCAAGAATCACGAATCTTCGAGAGAAAGTACAATATTTAGAGGAAACACTTCTTTGGTCTTCAAATGTTGAGAATGATGAGAAGAAAACAACACCAAATTGTTGAGACACTCCGGAATAATGAAGAATAGAAAGGTTGATCCAATGATGAATAGAGTTATAACATATTGGAGAAAGGCATTTGACTGATGAAAATTCATTCTTACGTCAAACTTTGAAATGAATTTGAGAATAGCTCCGGGAAAAATTAGAAGAGTCAGGTAAGATCCTGGGAAAAAACCTGTGGGTTAGGGCCCACTCAAAAGAAACACCGTTGAAGGATTTAAAAGATAGATTGCGCCGCTTGAATTAAATGGTTTGAATGAGATAACATCCTCAAAATAGCTTGAACGGATACAAGGTGGAAACACGAATCTTCGAGATATCTTCAGCACTCCGGAAAAATTGAATAGCGAGGAGTGGATGATTAAGAGGTGCACCGGCATGGGAAAGCATTTGAAACGAAGAAAGGATATGATAAAGAAAGCTTGACTTGAATCCACTTGAGAAGATAAAAGAAACGAAGAATGATGAACTTGAAGCTCCGTTAGTATCTTCTTGAGAATCACCGGATAAGAACATTGCCGAAAAAGAATGGAGAGACTTCCCATGAATAAAATGGATAGTAGATTTAGAAATCTGATTCCTTGAACGAAAAGGGAGGGAGGGCGGGAAAAACAAAGACAACTTCGGACGGATGAAACAAACACCGTTGAGAAACTTAGAATTAATCTTGCGGATGTTGAAATGATCGGATCCACTTGAAGAGAAACACGCCGGTTGAAAAGGATTGACATGACAATCTCGATTATCATGAAGGATTTGTATTAACATAGGAGTATGAGAACACCGCTTCGGAAAGGTATGGAATCAACACTTGACTTCGAAGCAACTCGAATACCACAACTCAAAACAAAACAAATGATTGGCTTGCAGAATAAGCCGAAACAAACATATGATAGAGATTTCGTCTGAAGTTTTCATGGTGGGGCCCACACAGGCTCGATCGTACAACACCATCATGTACAAGGCAGTGCACATGACATACGAAGCATCCCCGAGTCAGCATAGCCAAGGACTCTTTAAGACACAACGAGACCACTGTAAAACCAACCGTGGATAGGCGGACCACTAGACGTCGAGCCCCAATTTCATATCATACATCTGTTGGAAAGATATCCTAGGAGCTACTTGAATTCCCACTTATAAACTCCCGAAACTTTCTGGTTATGCAATCAGGTGTTGGGGATACAGGGGAAGCATAATATCTCACCCAAAACTAGGAAATCCTACATCCAGCTATATCCATCCTTCAACACATAACCAAGAAACCTTCGGAAATCATTTACCTCAACCTTCGAAAAGCATCCGTTATACGAGTTATGGCAATACTCCCGAACTCCTGCCCTAGTACTGGGTGGCGCCGAGGTTATCTCACCAACGAACTGCATAAAAGAGATTTTCGATGTCGGCGAACTCAGGTATTCCAGAACTGCAACGATAAAATTGTGACGACAACACCTCGGAGTTCAACTCCCCGGGACACTGCCACAAGCCCTAAATGTCAGGAGGCACCAAGAACAATGTTCTCGTCACAAAACCATCGGAACGATTCGAAGATACCTGTGTGATCCTAAATTTTTTTTAGTGAAATTTGAGAAGAGAAGAGTCAAAACTCTACGTCAGGAGGCCTCACCAGAGCGACGAAGGGACTGAGGAGAAAATGAGTCCTACTCTCCGATATATATAAACCTATAAGACTCAAATCATTTTTTCTAGACTCAACAACGCCAACGATTCGATCAAGCAGGGGGCTCCTAAGTCGGGGAAGGCTCTGATTACCAACTTGTAACACCCACGATGAGGCTATATCTCCCACGCGTCGGAGCATGACTTAGAGGCATAACCGCATAGTAGGCATGTCGCAAGAGGGGTAATCTTTACACCTCCCGTGTACTGAATAAGAAAGGGATAAAGAGTTGGCTTACAATTGCCACTTCACACAATACATAAATATAGCATTACATCAACCAGAATACAATCAAGGTCCGACTATGAAACCAAATAAAGAAAGATAACCCCTAATGCAAAAGATCCCCGACCGCCCCGACTGGGCTCCACTACTGATCAACTGGAAAAGAAACAACACAACTAGCACGATCTTCATCAAGCTCCTCCTTGAGCTTGATTGCGTCACCTGCATGGTATCATCGGGACCTACACCAGTTTGAAGTAATCTGTGACTCACGGGGACTCAGCAATCTCACACCCACGAGATCAAGACTATTTAAGCTTATGGGTAGGAAAAGGTAGTGAGGTGGAGCTGCAGCAAGCACTAGCATATATGGTGGCTAAATTACGCAAATGAGAGCGAGAAGAGAAGCAAAGCACGGTCATGAACTAGAAGTGATCAAGAAGTGATCCTGAAACTACTTACGTTCAAGCATAACTCCAAAACCGCGTTCACTTCCCAGACTCCACCGAAAAGAGACCATCACGGCTACACACGCGGTTGATGCATTTTAATTGAGTTAAGTGTCAAGTTCTCTACAACCGGACATTAACAAATTCCCATCTGCCCATAACCATGGGCATGACTTTCCAAAGTTCAAAACCCTGCAGGTGTGTCCCAACTGAGCCCATCACAAGCTCTCACGGTCAACGAAGGATATTCCTTCTAGCGGGAAGACTCGATCAGCCTCGGAGTCCCGGTTACAAGACATTTCGACAATGGTAAAACAAGACCAGCAAGACCGCCCAATGCGCCGACATCCCGATAGGAGCTGCACATATCTCGTTCTCAAGGCAACACCGGATGAGACATCCTACGAGTAAAACCAAACCTCAAGTTTCCCCGAGGTGGCCCCACAGTCTACTCGGTTCGGACCAACACTTAGACAAGCACTGGCCCGGGGGGGCTTAAAATAAAGATGACCCTCGGGAGTGCGACTCCCAAGGGAAAAGGTAGGTCGTGGTGAGGCAAAAGGTAAAACCAAGGTTGGGCCTTGCTGGAGGAGTTTTATTCATAGAGAACTGTCAAGGGGTTCCCATAACACCCAACCGCGTAAGGAACGCAAAATCAAGGAACATAACACGGGTATGACGGAAACTATGGCGGCAAGAGTGGAACAAAACACCAGGCATAAGGCCGAGCCTTCCACCCTTTACCAAGTATATAGATGCATTAATTAAAATAAGAGATATTGTGATATCCCAACATATCCATGTTCCAAACATGGAACAAACTCCATCTTCACCTACAACTAGCAACACTATAAGAGGGGCTGAGCAAAGCGGTAACATGGCCAAACAACGGTTTGCTAGGAAAGGTGGGTTATAGGCTTGACATGGCAATATGGGAGGCATGATATAGCAAGTGGTAGGTATCGCGACATAGCAAAAGAGCGAGCAGCTAGCAAGCAAAGATAGAAGTGATTTTGAGGGTATGGTCATCTTGCCTGAGATCCCGCAAGGAAGAAGAATGATTCCATGAAGAAGACAAACGGACGTAGTCGAATGAACCTCACAACTCTGGAATGGAACCGAAGCTAACGAGAGAAGCAACCCGGCAAGAAGCAAACAACATAGTAAACAACCACCACATAAACATGGCATGATGCACAACCAAATATGATGCATGCCCGGTTTAATGAAGGCATGACAAAGAGCACAAGCATTTCTACAAATTAAATGTTGATTAACATGGCAAGAGGGTGAAGCATAATAAAACTACCTATCTAGGCAAACTTAAATGAGGCCGGAAAAACAAGCAACAAATCCGGTAAATCCCCATATGCATTTAGCAAATGAAGCAAACATCAATTTAAAACTTCTTGATGTTGTTATCATGATGAGGATGACATATGCAAGTTTACGCAAGTTTTATGAAAATATTGATAAGAGCATTATGAAGCATTTGTCACCGTGGTGGAAAGAAAGGGTGCCACGGCGACGAATCCGAAAATGATGCCATGACAACATATCGGTTCCGGTAGCTCACGGAGATAGCGGTGCAAAGGAAGCAAGGGTGCGGATGTTCGGAACATGCTAGAGATGGTGGGGTGTTCCCGGATACCGGGTTCCCACATGTCGGTGACAAGGCAAAAGAAGGGCAACGTGCACCGTCAACTCGGACACGGAGCAACACACGGTTCAACTCATACATTGCAAGCATTCATCCACGGGCGTCGTCCTGGTGATATACCTTCGAAGCATGTGTTTCGGGCGGAACGAGTTCGTAGTGTAAGTGGTGGACGTAGATGTTCTCGCGACGGTAGCTGTACATGTTGGCGGTAGTTGAACATGGCGATCCCGAGAGGGTACTTGCCGGATCCGCAACACCGTAACCTTTCATGGCAGAGAACTTGATATTCCCGGGTCTTCCATAAACGATGTGGTACTTGGCGAAGTGCACGTCGACGGTAGTCAAACTTGATGGTTTTTGTTCACGGGTCTTCGACGTCGGTAGTCGTTCTAGGCACCGGGTGTCAAGGTACTTGGCATTCTTTGTCTCGCAGTGTAGTCAAACTTGACGTATCCGAGGGCTCCGGGCGTCGTGGTACTTGGGGTCTCCGGACTTGCTGGTGTCGTTCTTGCGATGGTAGGCATACATGATTCGGAGAGGAACTTGTCGTTTCGGTATGAAGTCGTTCGGTCGTCGGTCTTGCCGATGGGGTACTTGGCGAACCCGGTAGTAGCGTAACCAGTGGTTGTGGAGGTGCATAGTCGTAGACGTACAGGGTCACTGTAGCGGTACTTGACGTCCAAGGGGTTGAGCGGGACGCGGACGAAGCCGGGAGGCGAAGGCAAGGCAACGCGGCGCGGCCTGTGCTCACCGGTGAAGTAGCAGCGGCAGCAGTAGCTTGGCACAACGACGAGGAGGTCTGCAGGAGGCGGGACGAGCCGGATGACGTGGATCCCATCGAAGGCACGGCTCCGGGAGGAGGCAAGCGAGCCAGCGACGGTGGCTTGCAATGGTGGGCACGTTCTCCGGCAGCTCGGGAAAAGGTGAATGGCGACGGCGAGAGGGTGCAACAGCTGATGCTGCTGCTGGCGGCGAGGTCGAGGTGGGATCGAGCGACAAGGAGAAGCGGGAGGAGAGGCGCCACGGGAAGGAACTGACGCGGGGAGCTCCCCTCCTGTGCTTGAGCAAGGAGAGGCAGAGAGATGGGGAACGGGCGCTGCACCAGGGAAGGGCCTGCCGGGCGGCACGGTGGCCGGCACGGGGCAAGGAGGTGCAGGCGTGGCTCGCTGGTATTGAAGATCGAGAGGGAGGAGCGAGGGGGTTCGAGCGAACAGGGATGGGGGTCGGGTATCTCCCTAGCAACATGAGGAGGAGGGGATCGAGGGAGAGAGAGGGTGTAGCGGCTGGGCCTTGGGCCAGCTAGGTCAGGCCGCAGGTGGGCCTTAAGCAGGCTGGCTCGACCTAGATGGGCTGCGGGGATGGTTGGGCCAGCTTGGCAGGAGCTATCTCTCTCTCCTCTTCCTATTTTCTTTAGCAGAAAACAAATAAGGGGAATAAAAGGAAAGAGGGAGGTTAGGGAAAGAATTTGCGCGGGAGGTTAATTTGCCCGGGCTAAAAAAATGAGCTTGTTCCCAGAAAATAGGAAAGAGCACACGTGTGAAGTTTGAATTCAAACTCATTTGAATTTAAATCAAATGAGTGTGAGAAGGAAGTCGGTATTCGATAGGTCAAAAAATGTTGGGAATTTTGGTAATGCTCCGGAAAGTGGTAAAAGAGTTATATGGCAAGGTTTTAGGAGGAACTCGAAGCAGAAAAGACTTGAGAGTTTAAATTGCAAATGTGTTTGCATTAATTCCAAACTAATGGAATATTATTTTATAGCTCCCTAATAATATTGGGAGGATATATGTTATAAAGAGAAAATCACCATGTGCATTTCCCTCGATTTAAATGGATCAAAGATCCATACGATTTGATTGTTGAGAAAAAGATGGCATGATGACATGATGCAATGCAAAAATAAAAGGGTAGGCACAAATGAAACACACGGCGAAACCCAGAACATATGGAAGTCTTCTCGAGCATCGTTCTCGGGGCGTCACACGAACGCCGTAAGAACCGTTAGATCGGCATCCGACAGTGTCAGTTTTGCCATGTCATTTAATAGAACAGCCACTCCTCCTACACACAAATCTTCCCCGTGAGTGTTAGCAACTGTCGTATGCTCCCTCCGTTCCGAAATGCAGTGCATATAGCTTTATTGAAAGTTCAAACCTCGCAAACTTTTACCGAGTTTTTGTGTACCAAATTGCACATGTAGAATACCATGTATATATCATTTCATTCATCTTCGAGAGGTAACTATAAAGATGGGTGAGGAGTCTACAAAGAAAGACCATCGTATCACCCGCAGCAATTTCAAGCATCCTTTAGTGTTGAGAAATATCATAGGAACTCTATATGATATGATTTTTATAGGATTTTTTTCCTTTAGATCCAATTGGTTCATAGGAATAGATTCATATACTCCACATTTCAAAGGAAATAAACATGATATCATTTCTATAGCTTTAGAGCCACTTGGTTCATATGAATGGATTCCTATACTCCCTTAATTTCAAAGGAAAATAAACATTAGCATATATTCAAAAGAAAAGTTCCTATGATATGAACCAAAATACATCTCTTTTTTAATCGCCCCTCATAGGAATTGAGATACATGTCATCTCTAGATTCAATAGAAAGGTTGCTATGATGTGAACCAAATGACATCTCTTTTCCAATCCCTACTCACAGGAATTGAGATGCTCCATGTTATCTCTTTCCCTACAACTTCCATGTATACATCTTCTATTCCTAAATAGATAGTACAACCCACTAGTAACTTTTTTCCAAAACATGCAACTATGGCACAAGAACTATATAGTGTGCCAATAACTTTGAAAGATGGTCGCTGGATGAAGCTAACCCGACAGTGCAGAGATAGGCAAATCCGAGCACTACTGGCCGTTGGATATCATCAACATTCCACCAGATCTGCCACATGTACAATTTAGAAGACTCCACGGT
This sequence comes from Triticum aestivum, assembly GCF_018294505.1. Lineage (NCBI taxonomy): Eukaryota > Viridiplantae > Streptophyta > Magnoliopsida > Poales > Poaceae > Triticum > Triticum aestivum. The sequence goes on along the minus strand of NC_057794.1, from coordinate 155,094,114 downwards.
TGAACTTAAGCATAATGCACAAACCTCAGAACACAAGCACTTCTCCTTTGTTCTAGAATCTTCTGTATCATAATTGATTATTTTTTTCTAAATGAATTGCAATTATTTGTTTTTTACTTTATGATTTACAATGCACAACCCCATGAATCTTAACATTTTTATAAAACTAATTGATTTTGAATGAGATGAACTATAAGAACTAAACGAGCCTCTACATCATGCATATATGACTCAAAGCTTTACATGCTATAGTGTGTATTTATTCATAATTTGGTTTCGAAATCTCATGCGTTCAATACATGTGTACCTTACTAGTTTTGAGTAGAGTAGCAAATTTCACGCGGCCCCGGGTATATCAAAATGCAGGGCCCATGCATCATTGCCTTTCGGTCGAACCTACGTCCACAATATTTTGTACGTACTATATCTCCACTGGTGCCCGAACCCAAAATGCTGCCTCGTTCCCGTAAAACCAAGCGGCCCACACATATTTAAGGCGTCAACTTGAACCCGTTTACTACGACATGGCCCTGCACACCGTAGTACTCCTACAAACCCTACCGCCGCACTCATCATTGGTTTTCTTCAAGAGGACGAGGGAGAAGCCGATTTGGAGGCGCATTCAAAAAAAGGATCTGTAGTGGAGACCCCTACCCTAGGGTGCCCTAGATAGCTGCCGCACGCATCACTGTTTTCTATTTTCTTTATGCTCTTGCGCCCTAGAGTGAAATGATGGTTGCTTCGTCTGTCCAGCTTAATGCGGGAAAGGTGGGGCTTTGTGATTTGACCCCTCATCGCTCATTTTCTACTATTGCGGCACTACGACCGGGGTGCCTCCAATTCCAACCGCTGCTCCGAACTGTAATTTGATGCATCGCACATGGAACAAGACGGTGGATGAGCCACATGTCGGCCAAAGGGGTCCTGTTAAGTGTGTCGCCATTTCGTGTGCGGACTGACCCTGCTTGAGTTGCTACGCCAACACGACAGTAGCAGCCTACCACTTGGTTTTTCTCCTTGGTGAATCCCGACTATTGATTTAAAAAGATACGTGTTGAACTACCCTCTCCGTCTCGTTTTTTTTATTTTTAGGCGTCTCGGTTTATAGGGCCTGCACGTAGTTCTAGGTCATCCATTTGACTAACTAAATATGAGTTACTATGTCACAAAAAGTATATCATTGGATTCTTAAGCGGATGTAGTTGTATTTAAAAGTCGAGGGCGGGGCTTTTCCTGCGCGGCAGGCGGGGCAGTTCCGCCTAGTCGGTTCGACAGAGACGCGAGAAGATGAGGGAGTAGGCTGCTGCAAACATAGGGCTGTGTGATTTGACAGCGAGTTACTGCTGGACAGGTGGGGCACGTGATTTGACTTGCCATTATCAATTTAACTGCGGCGCTACGACCGGTGTGAGTCTCCCGATTCCTGACCACCTCCATACAGGTGCCTCTCCCAATGCTCCACCATGTAGTAGAGACTGGCTCTTGCATGAGAGCCCACTTCTCCACTTTTTCCTTGCCTCTCTTTCCTCCACATATGCAAAAATGCCATGTAAAGCGCACTATTGTACTTACTTTTACTTGCTCCTATAGGTTCTTAAGCTTGCCACATAGGCATAAAGTCTGATGTGGCAAGTTAATCAAGAAGAGAGAGACTAGTTTGGTGACCCAAGGAAGAAATGGTGCTAAGCTCATGTACCTAGGTGAAAAGACAATTTTGAGTCTATAGCTAATTAAATGAAGCAAACTTAGCAACACCATTTCATTGGAAGAGGTCACTCCTTGGAAAATGCAATAAATACTAGTACTCCCCGTGTCCCATAATATAAGAACGTTTTTGGCACTACACTAGTGTCAAAAATGTTCTTATATTATGGGACGGAGGGAGTACGAAGAAAGAGATAGAGAGGAGTAAAAAATACACTTATAGCCAACCTTATAGCCAACCTTGTTGTAGTATGAGTGACTAAGTGATGACTATGTATGACATGCCAACATCAGATAGCCTAATGCACCGTGTTAAATCTCCAAGGGCGTGACCGCGCGAGCGACGCGACGGTCGTGGTAGGCGTGACCATGATACGGGCTGCTGGTAGCCCTTGGATCTGAGATCAAACGGTCGCATCCTAAGTTGCTGAAAATTTGCAGAATAACCCTCTAGGATGGGATATTCACCCATAGGTCTAGAATCATGCCATGCAACCGTTCGATCTCAGATCCAAGGGCTCTCAGAAGCCCGTATCATGGGAGAATGGAAAGCCACTACCCTGCCATTCGCATGCTGGTAGTTCACTCCTGCTCGTCCCCGCACGTCCTTCAATACTACGGCGGTTCGCTCCTAGTTGTCCCGTCCATTCACATTATGGCAGTTCCACTAATCCTAACCCTCCTCCCAAATCCATGGCGTCCCAAATCTCCATGATCGGCAGTGAGTACAAGGTTAGAACCATCACCAGCGATGAGTTCGACATCATCTACACCCGTTCTTCCGCGACGGTGAAATGATACCTTTCTCGCTTCAGACGCATGTTCAAAAACTCAGATGATGAGTGGGTCGCTGGGCTAGATGTTGAGTACACCACAGTCCTGGGACCAGAGAAGGATCTAAAGGATGAAGAGAGGAAGAAGCCCGCCATGATCTAGGTTTGCGTACATAACGTTTGCTTGGTCTACCACATATGCCATGCCGACGTTGACTGCCATGATTTTAAGAACTTCCTCAAGGACAAAACAGTGAAATTCGTTACTGTAGACTTTAAGAACGACAAAGAAGTCATGGGTCGGATAGGCCTCGTTGTAGGAAACCCCTTGGACCTCCAAAAGAATCGGCCGGTGCCCTCTTGTCAACCTTCAATGTTGACCCTGGCAGGAGCCATGGTTCATCCTTCGTACCGTAAACTGGAGAAACCTCATTACACTTTCATCGTCATGCATGGCAGCGAGGATGTGGACGAGGACTTCGAGTAAGGTGGCAGTGTCGTTGCTCATGGTGGTTGTAAACTTCTAATGCAGTGTCTACCAGATTAGTTGCATAGTTTAATTTCAGGTGTGCTTAGTTTAATTTGAGGGGTGTGTTGTGCTGAGCCCCCAGCAGAACTATGTTATGTTTCTTCTCGTTACTTTAACTCTTCAGTACGTACATACTACTAGTATTTCTTTAATAGAATTTAGCACCCCAATTAAGCACGTACTAGCTTTTTTAATAGTACTATATGCATAATTTGGCGACAAGCGCTCTCTATATGTACCACCTTTTTTAATTTCAATTTTTGCTCCATGGCGCAATCCATCGATAGTACTACTGTACAAAAGTATACATTTTTTAAAAGGCTAGAGTACTGTTCATCACATATATAGCCAGTTAAATTCTCAACCTAGAACGACGTGCATGCCATGTAGTAAACCGATACGGAGGAAGTATAGTAAAAATGAGGTCATTTTACCGAGCGATCGGTGGGGGAGCATGGCCTATCATGCGGTCCCATGTGTCATGATGTACCAAGGCGATGCGCGTGTCCCTCTTGGCAGAAGCAATAATGCGTGGTTTGAGATGATGGCGAACTGAAGTGTGCAATAATGGTTGCTTTGTCCGTCTGGGAAGGTGCGACATTGTGATTTGACATCTCATTGCTCATTACTACTACTGGGCCGGTACGAGTGGGGTGCGCCCCCTGCTGTTCTGCACTGTTGTTTGGTGCTTGACATGTCGACCCGGTTGCTATATGTCCCACATGTCGGCGACGGGAAGTACATAATTCATGAAAGGGAGCGTCAATGGAGGAGTATACTACAAAATTCATGAAAGGGAGCGACTTAGTCTTGGAAAAATCTATTTTTACGGAGTACGTACCCACTAGGGTTTATAGGGATCATCTAAAAACATTCGTTTTTCCGTTTGATAAGTCTCTATTCTACTATACTAGTAGTAGTACCATTACATGTTGGATTTCGAGGTGCGTTAGATCACCAGATGCAAGCAGTGTCAAGAGGAAACTAACCAATGCATGTACAAGTTCATGGAAATTTAGTGGTCATTCATGCATTCGTTCTAATTAATGCCTCGATAAACGTAATTTCTTGAGAAAAACGAGCGTACTAATTACTTGTGCAAACTACGAAATTAATTCGACCACTCACCGTCTACCTTGGTTGGAGAGATTTTGAAATTGAGCCATAAACTGGAAAGGAGGGAGTAGTAACTTTTGTCTCTATTACTATTTGTGGCCTTGTATAGATGCAAAATGTATTTTTTATAGTGGCCTTGTATAAGTAAATGGAGGGAGGGTACTAACCAAAGTACGTAGTAGGGATGAGTAAACGAAGGGAGTAGTACAATTTTCTCCTCGTGCTGCGAGCCACCGCGCGCGTGGGCGAGGGAGCGGGCGTAAAGGCGTACAGTAATAGTAGTAGTAGTACTACTACTACTACTCGTAAGCAAGCTTCACCTCATCCTGTGAGCCACCGCGTCCGTGGGCGGGGGAGACGGCGTACTAAGCAAGCTTCTCCTCGTTCTGCGAGTTGACGGGACACATCAAAAGTACTCCAGTGTATAGAGCCTTGCCTCTAAGTTAGGCCCCACATGGTTTGCCTCTTTTTTTAATTTAACATAACGCGTCAATTCGCAATTTGTTTGTTCACCCATGGTAGAAGATCCTCCCTCCACCAAGTGAACAACCAGTACACGTGCCAAATTACCATGTGGGCTGCCTTTTTCGTACAGAAATGAGCTCCACCGTGTACCCGCGCGGGTGTGTTTGGGAAAGAGATGGGAGTACGTGTGCCGTGCGTGCACCTCTTCTCTTCATGCACGTCCCCCACCTACGTGGGTGTGTGTGAGAGAGATACAAACCTAGACATAATGCGCCGTCCATCCCCATGGCTCCGCCCAGTCCGACCACCAGTCACCACCACGCCCCACTCCTCCTCACCTTATCTCTCATCTTTCTCCCTCCATTTTAATATACAAGGGGCCACTATCAAAATTAGAATTTGCAGATATACAAGGCCACTAACACTAATCGATGCAATATTAATGGTGTTTGCCTCATGGTACTAGCAAAGGAGGACATTAATTATCCCTACATGCATGCGGGAGTTTGTAAAAAATGCATCTTGATGTTCCGTGCAATGCACGGGCCTCTTGCTAGTCCATGAAAATAACACATGGAAAAATTCCACGGCGAATGAGGGTTTTGAATCTGTTGGGAGGGGGTGTTTGGATCTTGCCCGGGCTAGCCAAAATATTGGCGACCCTTTTGTCCACCAGTGCCTTTGCCACCGATGAACGAGGAATGGCTCGGGTGCTCATGCTATCATGGATCCTCCAGCGCGCATGTTGGAGACGAGCTCGCATGAGCTGTGTTTTTTTGTCCCACAACGCCGCCCGAGCCGCCCGCAGACCGACCGGCGACCTGCAAATTATGCCATCCAACCGTAGCCGCACACATTATGACAGCAACTCAACCAACCGGATGAAATTCACGCAAACACATAGACAAACTGATATTTCATATAAAAAACAACGGAAATCATATAAAATACCAGATTTTCATACAAACATGACGGATTTCATTACATTCAATTGAGCTATGCGGTGCTAGTTCTGGACAGCACATGTATGTAATACCTGGCCTAAATGGTGGCCCGCCGATCGATTTGTGTTCCTCATGTCCGGCAGCACGATCATCGGACTGCAGGGAGCCCTGAAGGTATATGCTTCAGCGCAAAGGACGGCTCGCTTCCCCACTGCCCAAATGATATCATTTGCTGGTGCCGAAGATGATGGTGGCTGGCACCGGTTTGAGTTCACCACCGGCCACTACTTCGCCATGGCCGGCACAGGCTCGAGTTCATCCTAACATTCCCCTCTTCCGTGGAGCCCATGCGGGTTCGACGAAGGTCCACGCAACAAAAGGATCCGGCAAGACACTTGCTGTGTACGCCGGCGTCGCCTCCGCGGTGGCCTACCATGTTCTACTTCTCCTCGATGATGGCGGCGGACACGGAGGCGCTGGCCACCGACTCGTCGCTCTCTGCGCACCCGTCTTCTGTCACTGCTTGCATGGCACGGCCATCGGCATGGTAGTCTCGTCCACATAAACGGGAGACACGGTACGAGGTGGCTGCATGGACGGCTGCAACGACGCCCATGCGCCGCTCCTCGTCGAGCTGGCCTGGAGCGGTGAGTTGCTGAACCACGCGCCGGCTTGGGGTGGAAACTGGATCCGTCGGGCGAGGGGAGGGAGGTGGATCAGCGAGCTGCATAGCTCGTATCCGGCGGGCTACCCAGCCGGCTTGGATGCGGAATAACTACTCTTCGTAAGCCATTGTAAGAGTGGACAAAATGGTGGAGGGGATAGGGGAGCGGCAGAGGTGTGCGATTCTTGGCCGGCGTTTGGCCTCATTTAAAGAGGAGATTAAATAAAAGGCGGAGGAGGAGCTCGGCTGGTGTTGCGTTTAACACCGACCCGGTCATGAACGAACATGTGTCCAGAGTGGGTTTCTCGGCTTCCACACGGGCGGGTTTCATGGAGGCATTTGAATGCGGCACGGAGGCGTGTTCAGCCGGGCGTGCCGCGAGTGGCGCCCTCGACTCTAACCTAGGACACCGCGCCGTTCTTCCACTGACGTGTGGGCTCTTTGGGTGCATGGACTGCATGTCAGTGACCCAACGCAGGCAGCGCATAGCAGAGGAACCTTATGTGGGCCAGGGCGGTCAGAAGCGGATATTTCATAAACCGATGATTGTTCATTGAGTGTGACGTCATCTTTTTCATGTAGATAAGCCTACTATGTTGATAGCCCGTTCAATACGTTGTGATTCATAAAGACCGTTGCAAACATCAATGTTCTGCTTATCACAGATAAGATTGATTAATGCCCGTAACAATCCATGTCCTTAACAAAGGGTGCATGCACGTATAGGTTGAGTGTGTGTCTTGCGTCGTGTGCTGTGTGCATGCAGGCGTGCGAGTGTTGCGTGCGTGCAAGGGTACATTTCAGTGTTGCATGCATGGGTGCATACGTGCGTGTGTTCGTCAGTGCATGTGTACATGTCAGTGTTGCACGCCAGCATGCGTGCGTGTGTACGTGTCAGTGTTGCACGCCTACATGCGTGCGTGTCTTGCATGCGTGCATGTGTACGTGCGGGGTGAGGCTACATGTGATTCAACTGACTTTTTCATCTCTGGCCATTAGATTTTCCAGCCGTTGGATATGAAATCAAGGGCCTCTAGTTTATCATCAAACTCCAACCCCCTGAGCTGCCAGCCACCACCGGCCGAACCGCCAGCCCCCCCCCGCCCGCGGCCGGCCCGCCCTCCCCGAAACCACTCCCCACCGCCGGTCCGCCGCCGCACCAGCCATCCCTCTAGCACCCCCCCCCGCCGAGCTTTTTCTCCGGGGATCCCCACCCCACCACCCAATGAACCCCCCAACCGCCGGTGACTGCCAACCAGAGGTCTCACGACTTCGAATACCCACCGACCACTAATTTATTACCATTTCTGTCCTTCATATACACGCTGATGGGTGGGCCCTATGGTAATGTGCGCTGCTGAATGTGGACCATTTGACTGGTCAATTGATCGTGTTATCAACAAATTATGGAGCTGTATGGTGAGCCAGTGACCGTATGATCACCCTAAAATGTAGTCCTATTTTATTAACACAATACAGACTCAAACTACCATTTCTTTCTTTCATATGCGGGCTGACAGGTGGGCCCCACGGTTATGCGCCTCGATGGTGCAACACTAGTTGCGCCGCGTGGAACGTTTGACTAGTCAATTGATTGTGTCGTCAACAAAATACGGAGTTGTACGGGTGAGCCAGTGACCGTATAATCATGATATGTATTTTTTTAACACGGTACAGACGCAAGGGCTCATATATACGCGCAAGCACTCACCGCTATAAGCACACACACGCGAACCCTACCCCTATGAGCACCTTTGAGAGAGTGGGCCAACATATTTGATCTTGAGATTTTACAAAGTCACCATAGGTGCCTCGTAGTCGAGTGGAACGTCTCCTCCCACTGAACGTACATCGCCGGAAAATACTGAAATTAACACAAGATAAATGCAAGCACCGGGACTTTAACCTTGGTGGGCTCGAGAAACCACTGTCCTCTAACCATCCAACCACATGTTGGTTAGCACGACAAAATGTATGTGGTGATCGTGATGAGCTTATTCTGAAGTCCAGTGACCATATCGTGCTTTCCTTCAAATACAATGACTGTAAGTGTCGTCAACAAAATACGGAGCATGCATGTCCGTCAGTGTCATCAACAAAATATGGAGACGTATCGTGAGCTAGATACCGTTGTAATCTTGTATATGCTTATTTTCTTAGTGGCCGATTGCGTGTGTGGTGTGGTGGGCACATCATTTCTAGTTGTGGTGGGTCAACATGAAGACTCATGGGTCGATTCCATCCTGCGCCACATATAGGTTGGACCGAGACGTGTTATATGAAGACCCATGTGGAGGATCCGGCATACAACACGAAGCTACCAGAGTCGCGGAGGACTCTATCCCCACTGGTGATAAGCTGACTATATATGATTTGTAACCCTAGGCCCTTAGTATGTTATACAAGCTTGGGGGCTAGTTCGTCGGTAGTATACACACACACAATGCCTGGTATTCACGTGTACTTTGTACACACCCCTATCACTAATATACAGTACCAGGAGTAGGCTCTTTCTTCAATTGCAAGGGTCCGATCCGAACTAGGGTAAAACTTTGCCTCGTATTACCATCCAGCCTAACAGCCAGGGATATCCTACCGAATGATATGATGAAATCACATCTACCAACTACTAAGAGAGAGGTGTGTCGGGGGGGGGGGCAATGTGTGCGAGAGAGGCCTAAAGATGATGTGCGTGCGGGAGACATGTAGGAACATATATGTGCATATAGAGGGCTAGTAGAGACCGTGCATGTGTATATATGCATGTGAGAGAAATAGTGTTTTCCAACTGAGATTAGTGAAAAGAGTGGTACATAGTAATCAGAAAGAGAGAGAGAGAAACAGAGAGAGCATCTGCGTGAGACACCCCGACACCTTGAGAGAGATTGTGAGCATGTGTGAAAGAGAAATGCCGATGCATATAAAGTGTGTGCACTTATGCGTTAGATAGAGAGATATATAACGAGTTTGTGACAACGGGGCGAGGCATAGTGCATCTACGTGTAAAAGGCGGTTCTACGCATTAAATTAAAATATAAATGGCATTATTATTTTTGGATGAGATCATGAATTTTGCAAATTGTGTATGGACGAAAATCGGTCTATCAGACACCCATACTCTATTGAATTCTAGCATGTGCATGTGTTTTTTTCATATTATCGATCCATAGAGTGAGAGTGGTTTGAAATACAGGCAATGGATGCTTTTGCAATTCATATATAAACATTAATTAGTGCACTCCATGTTGTTAGTGTGAAGCACTTTATACAATTATCACTTGCATGGATACATTCCAAATTGCTAGCTACGAAATAGAATACATGTCGAATTCAACATAAAGGAAGTTTCGAAGATTCGAATTCATAGGAAGTGCATTCATCTATATGAACCCGAGATAATGGCATTTGTAAATCAGATGTAAAAGGGGGCATCAATCTTTGTTGTGAGTTTGAACATGCTATATATATTTATACGCATATCTAACTTTTTTTTGCAACCAAGGAGATTATATCTGGAACCATGCATGAACTGAGGTAAGTTGCATATTTTTTAATATATACTCGTGTACAATGTATATTCAAATGTACCCCCTCCATTCCAAAATAATCGTAGCTTTAGGATTTTCAAGAGTAAAGATTTGTGAAGTTTGACAAATCCTGAAAGTTCAATTCAAGAGAACCGAAAACGTTAATGCTTCTACTCCCAAATATTGAACAAAGCACCAAATAGGCCTCTGGTCACCCAAAACCGCGCGAGACTAATGTTTTGGTGGTAGGAAATTACTGTCCTGACTCTGGCCCATGTAGCCTATCAGCCTGATGTCCAAAGGTCTAAAACGGGGTAGGTTTGTAACTTCACCAAGACGCCAGTCTCAACCGCCTCCGAGAGCATTCATACGCCGTGGGTGCCTACCCATGTGCTCGGCTGAAATCTATCCCGCCCACATTTGGGACACCTAACATGACTATCCTACCCCCAACCTGTAATATGTCCGAAATTTTAGATGGGGCAAAGTTTGTAACTTTCCCCAAATTTCAAACAAGTGCGTCTCAAACCAAAACATTGTTCCCCCTTAGTTCCCCGCCTCCCTTCGTTTCCCCATTTATACTCCGTGGGCGCGAAAACGCCCTCTCCACCAGCCGCGAAACCCCAGCCTCCTCCGTCCTCCACCCCATAGAGGCCAATCCACCGCCGCTCTCCTCCATCACGCCGGAGCCGGCACCCCGATGTCGTCGTCCAACACAACCGCAACCGCAACACCCTCAAGGACTTAGCAGCTGAAGCCGAGGCAGAGCTGCCTCCATGAGACCGACGCCGACGTGCGTCGTACCAGAACCACTCCGACCATGTTGTCATGCATATCACTACTGCGGCTCCACTGTCGCAACCGTCCACTGCACTAGAGCTGTTCCCGCTACGCCGTCATTCGTCGCCTCGGATCTGCTTCCCCGCCGCCGAGAGACGGCCACCGCACCACACTCAACAACTTGGCCATGGGTTCATCCAAGGCTGCACCGTCCTCCACAACTTCTGGTGCCAGCAAACAACAAGAAGATCGTCGAAAAAACAGAAGGAGGACACATCACTGCCAGCAGAAAGAGGTACTCCTCTTCCCTTATTCGTGCAAATCTTACATCTCCGCTCACACCGTATTCATCCCACGAAAGAAACTAGTTGAGCGCTTCTTACTGCATCTTCTTCGTGATACTAAATGCACAAGGTTTCCTCCCTTTTACTAGTTCACCTTTGCTAGAGGTCAGTAGCCCGCCTGGATTTCAATTCAGGGTCAGTCGAACCGCAATTAAAAGAAGCAGTACCCGCTTAGGCGCGCGGAGCACCTAGTCCACCTGTTCCCCGAGGAAGCGGCGCATCGGTGTCTATCATAGGGGTGTGGGGCGCAGGAGCTGCTTGCACCCGATCTGGAGGTCGGCGGGGCTTGAATGGATGGCCGGGGGGGCGGTGCCAAGCAC